>NW_027305568.1:206493-232291 GCF_039555335.1 Amphiura filiformis | reverse complement strand
ATCCATTTAGCTATGGCCCTGAACATGCCGCAAGCACCATTGTAGGACACATTATTTAATAGAAGCTACTGGTATTCGATACCGATACGAGGGTGGTCTGTGTAGTTGGGGTCGTGGCAATTTTCTAGCACCTCGGTGAAGCAATGTTTTTTGTAATATTTTTAAATATAATTATTTTCAGCAATTTGTTTTTGGATTTGTGAAATGGATTTAAAATATTAAGACTATAGTTTTACCATTTTTGTATTTTGTTGGACTACCACCTAAATTTTGCGTACGAGGAAAGATTTGTTTTTGACATTGAGGTTCACTTTGGTGAAACTCTATGAAGAATTGAGAATGAGCGAATCGTAGAATAACTTTTCACGAACAATGTGGACAAATAGACCTACTTAGGCATACAAGTTTAACGCTAAAATATTACATAAGGCAAAGTAAAATAAAAAAAACATGTTTCACGTCCGGGTTTTGAAAAAAAAAAGAAGGAAGAGGGGCTTTTTTTTATCGCAAATTCGGTGTGAATACCTATAATTAGAGCTGTTTTAGCGTATACAATAATGCCTGAAAAAAGGAGCAGGCCACTTGTTATTTCTTGTTCTGAGAGATAGGCCCCTCTAACTATCACAAAACCTTATAAAAGTGTTTCTTGTATATTAGCAAGGCTATAGAAAGCATCTCTACTTCCTTTTGAAATGTTATAACTGAATTTCTAAAAATAAAAATAAAGAAGCGGGAGGGGACGTGAAACATGTTTATTTTTTTATTTGACCTAATTAATTATGTAGAAATTGGAACAGCAGGTACTTCTTTTACAAGTCCTAAACAAGGTATAGCAGTCGCTGATAGGGTATGCAGTTTATAAAGTACACGGATAACCTCTATTGTTTGTGTATAAGGTTTGGCAGCAAATAATTTGATTTCATTACATTTTTTCAAAGTTAACAAATAACGTTATTCAGCGATATAGAATACAGATAGACATACAGATAAACGCCATTTTCAAACTTTTGCGTTAAGGTCTGACATCGGCCATATAATCATAGATTTTAAGTGACACCCTATTTTTCACATTCACAATCATTCTGAGCAAGCATATATTTTGACCTTCTGTATTAATTTACTTGGTTTGGATGTCTGGAAGTTCATTTAGACATTTTTTTACTAGATTAAAATTTTTAATGGGGGATTTAGATCAAATTTACGATATGAATCCCTCCCCCTAATCCACCTCCCCCTAATCCACAACCACCCTTGGCACATTTCATGCCAAACGTCATCAGAAAATAATTAAAAAATATTTTAAAACAGGATAAAAACATGAGTAATAAATTAGCCTCAATTTAAGACCTAATTGAATCTTCTAAGTGCAAGTGAATACTCAAGAAACAGTGTTTTGAAATCCAAGCTGCACATCAAAATGTAACAAAACCACCTTTTTGGGCACCCCAGTATATGACGCAGGATCTTATGTGATAGAAAGTCCGATGTGTTAAATAGTGAATGTTCAAAAAGAATGAATAATGAAAGAGTCGCCTCATCCTTCGACAAAAACAAGTGAAGGGAAACAGGAGATAAACTTTCATTAGCCATATCTTATCTCTGATAGATAGGACCTATTCAGATCTAGAGTAAAATAATTAAATAAATGTAGTGGCGATTCATTTTTATCATGAGAAAGTGTTGTGGAAAAAGCGTATAAATTAACCGAGTAATAATGTAAATAGATTGGTAGTGCAGGCACTGAAAAGCGCACGTTAATATGTTTGTTGATATGTACTCGATATGCAAAAGAAAGAAAGAAGTATCAACTAGTGGCAAATGGTGGTCATAGACCACAAACCTAGCTGGGGCGTGTTGGTGTTGTGGAGGTATCTGTACCCCCTTAATGACCTTTGTCCCCAAATATGTCTCTAATTTAGAAGCACTGGGTAAAGCCGATGCATATGTGAAGATCCATATCAAAACGGTGCACTTGTCGGCTGCTACATGTGTCTCATTTCACATAATAGCTAGGAATAAATACCAGACTCATCTTAGTTTAGGTCACTTCTAATCATCCCAAAGTCACATGGTTTAGGAATGCAGAGAACATTCCGTACTTTACAAAACAAAAGTGTTTGCATCCATTTATGGCATTTTGATGAAAAAAAATCTAAAAAGGAGGGTCATTGGGTAGCCGAACCTAAAAAAGGGTGTCATCGAGGTGGGACCCCGTTTTCGAGACTCCCATCACACACATCACTTTAAATGTATCATGAAAAAATGTAATCAGGAACGTCACTTACAAGCGCTATTGACATTTCGATTTTGCGACCATCTTTCTCAAAATCAACTATTTATTTATATCGCATCGCAAAAAATAAATAGTGCGCTTAACTACATCAAAAGCAGCTAAATGTAAAATAAAACCTCCGGCATTGACACCCATATCTGAGACAAATTTGTCATATTTTAGTCTCAGCTCCCATTAAACATTCTTTTTGCTGAGCCATGAAATGGTATCAGCCTATATTAGTGCACGTTACTTACTAACTTACTTAAATTTACTTACTGAGTATACCCTTTAATCTGAAATGGACATATCTTTAAATGCCACGAAGGTATGAAACCCCAAGTGGTGTCAAATGAAAGAGGAAGAAGTAAAGAATATAATAAAAATATTTTCCCACCCGGGGGTGGTACTCATAATAAGCCCAGAGTCAATATTCATATGGGTCATTTTCATATCTCAAAATGCCAAGAAGGTATGTACCCCAAGTGGTGTTAAATGAAAGAGAACAAAGTAAAGATTATAATAACAATACTTTCACACCGGGGGTCACACTGCTCATAAGACCTGGGTCAATATTTATATTTTAGACCCTTTTCATATCTTGAAATGCCAATAAGGTATGACCCCCTGAGTGGTATCAAATGAAAGAGAAAGAAGCAAAGAATGTATTAAAATTATTTTTCCCACCAGGGATGGCACTCCTCAAAAGACCCGGGTCAATAATCCTATTTTGGGTCCTTTTCCATATCTCGAAATCCCAAGAAGACATGACACCCCGGGTGGTGTCAAATGAACGAGAAAAAAGTAAATAATAGAATAAAAGTACTACCGGGGTGACTCGCCTTGTTAGACCTGGTTAATATTCATATTGTGGGTCCTTTTCATATCTTGAAATGTCAATAAGAAATCCTGGGGGTCAAAATAAAAAGATAAAAAATACAGAATATAATAAAAATAATTACCCCACCGGGGGTGCTACTCCTCATAAGACTGGTGAGTCTCTATCTCGAAATGCCAAGAAGGGGTGACCCCCGGATGACAGTGGTATTCCATAATATAGTGCCGAAGCCACATGGTTCAGCTATGGAGCGGTAACCGCTCTAGTTAGTTGGGTGAATGTGTGATATCGTCAGCCTGCTACGCTAATTGCCTACGTTATTTTTTGTAATTTTGAGAACAAAGAACACAATCTGGTTCAAGCATGCATCAATTATGTAATCAACCTAATTATTTTGGATTATTCCTTTTCATTTGTATAATTATCAGTTGTTCTTGTGAAAGATTGGTAAATAAATATGTGTAAATGCATGCTTGAACCATATTTTGTACTTCGTTCTCAAAATTACAAAAATGACGTGGGCAAAAAGCGTAGCAGGCTGACGATATGCCATTTAGTATATTGAGCGCAAAATGTACTTTTCAGTATTCTGCGCTCAAAATCGATAAAACTCCAAAATTGGGCTGCGTAAACGGTATGCATTTGGTGTTTATTGGTTTTGGGAGGTTTTGAAGACTTTTTATCATGATGATTATTATGTCGGCCTAGCCTACGTGGCCCAAATACATAAGAAAAAATTAAGAATAACAAAGAATGATAAACAAATGAATGAAATGAACAAAGAGGCAAAATGATAGGCCAACATGATGATGACCACGTGAGTTTGCATTGGGGAGTAAAAGTAGACTCATTCGACACTCTCTGTTAAATATCGTTCAATTTATATAGTAATTTTTTTAGTTAGGTGAATGTGTGATATGTCATTTAGTATATTGAGCCGAAAATGTACTTTTCAGCATTCTGCCCTCAAAATCGATAAAACTCCAAACTTGGTATGCAAAACGGTATGTTTGGTGTTCTTTGGTTTTGGAAGGTTGGTTGGGAAGACTATTTTGGTCATGATTATTAGTATGTCGACCTACATGGCCCAAATACATAAGAAAAAAAATTAAGAATAAGAAAGAATGATGAATAAACGAATGAAATGAATAAAGAGGCAAAATTATAGGCCAACATGATGATGACCATGTGAGTTTGCAATGAGGGAGTAAAAGTAGACTCATTCGACACTCTCTGTTACATATCGTTCAATACAGTAAATTTTTAGTTAGGTGAATGTGTAATATGCCATTTAGTATATTGAGCGCAAAATGTACTTTTCAGCATTCTGCGCTCAAATCTTTGGTATTTGTTCGTTTTTGAAGGTTTGGAAGACTATTTTGATCATGATTATTACTATGTCGGCCCACGTGACCCGAATACATGACGAATGAAATGAATAAAGAGGCAACATTATAATTATAATTTTAGTTAGGTGAATGTGTGATATCCCATTTAGTATATTGAGCGCAAAATGTACTTTTCAGCATTTTGCGCTCAAAATCGATAAAACTCCAAAATTGGGCTGCGTAAACGGTACGGTATGCATTTGGTGCTTGTTGGTTTTGGGAGGTTTTGAAGACCTTTTATCATATTGATTATTATGTCGGCCTACGTGGCCCAAATACATAAGAAAAAAATTAAGAATAAGAAAGAATGATGAACAAATGAATGAAATGAATAAAGAGGCAAAATGATAGGCCAACATGATGATGACCACGTGAGTTTGCATTGGGGAGTAAAAGTAGACTCATTCGACACTCTCTGTTACATATCGTTCAATTTATTTAGTATTTTTTTAGTTAGGTGAATGTGTGATATGCCATTTAGTATAATGAGCGCAAAATGTACTTTTCAGCATTCTGCGCTCAAAATCGATAAAACTCCAAACTTGAGATGCAAAACGGTACGTTTGTTGTTCGTTGGTTTTGGAAGGTTGGGAAGACTATTTTGATCATGATTATAGTATATCGACCTTCATGGCCTAAATACATAAAAACAAATCAAGTATAAGAAAGAATGATGAATACACGAATGAAATGAATACAGAATAAAAAAAGGATAGGCCAACATGATGATGACCACGTGAGTTTGCAATGGGGAGTAAAAGTAGACTCATTCGACACTCTCTGTTACATATCGTTCAATTTATATAGTAAATTTTTAGTTGGGTGAATGTATATGTCATTTAGTATATTGAGCGCAAAATGTACTTTTCAGCATTCTGCGCTCAAAATCGATAAACCTCCAAACTTGGTATGCAAAACGGTATGCTTGGTGTTCGTTGGTTTTGGAAGGTTGGGAAGACTATTTTGATCATAATCATTAGTATTTCGACCTACATGGCCCAAATACATAAGAAAAAAAAAAGAATAAGAAAGAATGATGAATAAACGAATAAAATGAATAAAGAGGCAAAATTATAGGCCAACAAGATGATGATCACGTGAGTTTGCAATGAGGGAGTAAAAGTAGACTCATTCGACACTCTCTGTTACATATCGCTCAATTTATATAGTAAATTTTTAGTTAGGTGAATGTGTGATATCCCATTTAGTATATTGAGCGCAAAATGTACTTTTCAGCATTCTGCGCTCAAAATCGATGAAACTCCAAAATTGGGCTGCGTAAACGGCATGCATTTGGTGATTGTTGGTTTAGGAAGATTTGGAATCATGATTTTGATCATGATTATTAGTATGTCGACCTTCATGGCTCAAATACATAAGAACAAATCAACTTAATCAAGTATAAGAAAGAATGATGAATACACGAATTAAATGAATATAGAGGCAAAATGATAGGCCAACATGATGATGATCACGTGAGTTTGCAATGGGGAGTAAAAGTAGACTCATTCGACACTCTCTGTTACATACCGTTCAATTTATATAGTAAATTTTTAGTTAGGTGAATGTGTGATATGCCATTTAGTATATTGAGCGCAAAATGTACTTTTCAGCATTATGCGTTCAAAATCGATAAAACTCCAAACTTGGGATGCAAAACAGTACGTTTGTTGTTCGTTGGTTTTGGAAGGTTGGGAAGACTATTTTGATCATGATTATTAGTATGTCGACCTACATGGCCCAAATACATAAGAAAAAAACTAAGAATAAGAAAGAATGATAAATAAACGAATGAAATGAATAAAGAGGCAAAATTATAGGCCAACATGACGGTGGCCACGTGAGTTTGCATTGGGGAGTAAAAGTAGACTCATTCGACACTCTCTGTTACATATCGTTCAATTTATATAGTAATTTTAGTTAGGTGAATGTGTGATCCCAGCAAACACAAAAACGTTTTAAAAACGTTTTAAATAAGTTATATTTTGGCTTTTGGTTTTGGTAAAAACGTTTTAATAACATTAAAATGTCGGGTTATATAAAGGTCATGCTAACGTTTTTAAACGTTTTGTATGAAAACAAACTACAACAATATTGTTAAATGTTTTCAACAAATGTTATTGTAAACTATTTTTGCAAACATTTTTGCCAAATATTTTGTCAATACTTAAATAACATTATGTTAAAATATTTTAACCCAGCAAACACAGAAATGTTGTTAAAATGTTTTTTTCAAAACATTTTAATAACATTTAAATGTCGGGTTATATAAAGGTAATGAAAACATTTTTAAAACGTTATAGCAAATATTTTGGGCAAACATTTTTCGCAAAATATTTGTTCAACCCCAAAGTAACATTCTGTTTAGAATGTTTTGTATCAAGTTTTCAAGAATGTTTTTGGAATGTTATTAAAACGTTTTTAAACCCTTTATATAACCCGACATTTAAACGTTTTCTGTAAAACATTTTTGTTTGCTGAGCAGTATATTATCAAAAAATGTTTTTTAAGGTTATGAAACCGTTTTATACTCTTAATATACCCTTTATATAACCCGACATTTAAATGTTTTCTGACAACCTTTTATAACCTTTTGCGAATGATGTCGAAAACGTTTTGTGTTTGCTGGGATATGCCATTTAGTATATTGAGCGCAAAATGTACTTTTCAGCATTCTGCGCTCAAAATCGATGAAACTCCAAAATTGGGCTGCGTAAACGGCATGCATTTGGTGTTTGTTGGTTTTGGAAGATTTGGAAGACTATTTTGATCATGATTATTAGTATGTCGACCTTCATGGCCTAAATACATAAGAACAAATCAAGTATAAGAAAGAATGATGAATACACGAATGAAATGAATACAGAATAAAAAAAGGATAGGCCAGCATGATGATGACCACGTGAGTTTGCAATGGGGAGTAAAAGTAGACTCATTCGACACTCTCTGTTACATATCGTTCAATTTATTTAGTATTTTTTTAGTTAGGTGAATGTGTGATATGCCATTTAGTATAATGAGCGCAAAATGTACTTTTCAGCATTATGCGCTCAAAATCGATAAAACTCCAAACTTGGGATGCAAAACGGTACGTTTGTTGTTCGTTGGTTTTGGAAGGTTGGGAAGACTATTTTGATCATGATTATAGTATGTCGACCTTCATGGCCTAAATACATAAGAACAAATCAAGTATAAGAAAGAATGATGAATACACGAATGAAATGAATACAGAATAAAAAAGGATAGGCCAACATGATGATGACCACGTGAGTTTGCAATGGGGAGTAAAAGTAGACTCATTCGACACTCTCTGTTACATATCGTTCAATTTATATAGTAAATTTTTAGTTGGGTGAATGTATATGTCATTTAGTATATTGAGCGCAAAATGTACTTTTCAGTATTCTGCGCTCAAAATCGATAAACCTCCAAACTTGGTATGCAAAACGGTATGCTTGGTGTTCGTTGGTTTTTTGCAAAAATGTGCAAAAAAAATCCAACTTGGGATGCGAAACGGTATGTTTCGTGTTCGTTGTTTTTGAAGGTTTGGAAGACTATTTTGATCATTATTATTATTTTTCTATTATGACGAGCGAGCCTTTTTCGCTATTATGACTAGCGTTCCTCTTTTTCTATTATGACTAGGGGTCCTTTTTTTAAATTATGACTAGCAAACCTTTTTTTTCTATTTAGCGGGCCTTATGACTAATTCGTTATGGATCCCGAATTGAAAGCCCTTTTAGACACTATGAGACTGGAGAATAAGCAGAACTTTGCTTCCATTTCCAAACAAATTCAGAACATCAAATCCGAGATTGCCGAAATTAAATCTGATGTAACTGACCTGAAACTGAGTCTGGATTTTGTTGACAACGAAGTGCGTGTAATTAAAGAAGAAACAGTACCTGGGGTTCGCAACTTGCTAATGAAAGAAATTACGGAATTGAGAAAGCAACGTCTGGAAGCAGATATGTACAGTAAAAAAGCGAATCTCCTCTTTTACGGTATTGAGAAGAGGTCAGCCGATGAAGACTGTGAAGCAGTCTTGCGTTGTTTTCTGAAGGATGAGTTAAAGTACGAGAAATCAGAAACAATTCTCTTTGCTAACTGCCACCGTCATCCCTCTAAGCGCAGTGACCAATCTAAGCCAGACCCAATCATCGCCAAATTTATTCAGATGAAAGATCGTGACCATGTGCTCCGATTGGCCCCTCGTTTGAAGAAATCGGCAGGCAGATTTGGAATATCTCCTCATCTACCCAGGGAATTGCAGATGCGAAGACAGCAGCTTTTGCCGATCAAGCGACAAGCAATCGCGGATGGCAAGAAGGCTGTTATCAAGACAGTAGGAACTGAAGTTAAGCTATTTATTGACAATAATCTCTATGTTTCTGATTAATGCTGCACTGAGCTTCCGTCTCTATTGTGCCATTCTAAATAGCTCAATATGACTTTCATAAATGACTTGCATTAACATCAAATTTTTGCAAAGGATATATCTGACTCTAATTCGATATATTTAAATATCAGTGTTATTAATTTTTTTTGGATGATTAATTAACATGCTGTTTCAGAAACGTTTAGAGGTCTAGCCCTCTGGTGCCTACAGTATTTTCGTCTCGGATATAATCACTGTTTTTCAATGGTTTTGTGGAATTGTTCCGTAGCAGTTGTAAACCAAATCAAGTATCTTCTCATGTTAATAATCATGTACTTCAACCTGGATTATACAAGGTTTACTTCAACAAATCTCTTTCCACACATTGTTTGCTTAAGACATATGTTTTCATGATAATTAATGCCTTTAGTATGTTTAGTCATTTTTCATCACCATTTGTTGAGTTTCTTTTCCATTTCCCATTAACATGTTTTATTCATCTCTTTTATGTTTTGATTTGAACTTTTGATCCGGACGCAAGGAGTTGATTCCTACCTCGGAATTAATTCCTTGTGTTTGGATCGGGGGTTTAAATCGGAATCATGATTTATACCAAATCAGATGAACTTTCATGATCATCTCTTTTATGTTATCTATATGTCCTTATGAAATAATCCCTTTTTTTTGTGCTGGCCGTGTCCCCGACCCGCCAACCCAGTTTTATTTTTGCATATATTTATTCTCTTATTATTTCATATTCTTGTTTAGATTTTTCGATTTTCTTCGTGTATTTTTTTTTTAAATTTGTTTCCTGTCATATAATTTGCACACATATTTTGATCTCTTTCGTCTATTTTCTGTTTACCATATTTTGTTCTTTGTTTCTTGTGTTTCTTTGTTATATGTTGGTAGTGTGATGGCTGAGTGTAATCAATGTAATAAGTGTATTTATAAGGTGAATTGCAATTCTATTCAATGTAAGTTCTGTAAAGCTATCATAAAAGATGTGTTTATGGTAATCTTGAAGACGACAATTGGTTCTGTTACAAATGCTCTGGCGATATTTTCCCATTTAATCACATTCTTGATGATGGTGAATTTCTGTTTACTATTCGTTATTTCAATAATTCTTATGATTATAATAAGTTGTTAGATTTAAAATTCAATCCTTTCTTATTTGAAGTTGGTATTAATGACAAATCGCATGATTACCTTCAAAACCTTGGCATTTTAAATTCTTGCAACTATGTGTTTGATCCTTCATCTGACTTTAACTTGTCGTTTAAAGCTGGGTTTTCTATTTTGCATTTAAATGTACGTAGTTTTAACAAGAACCAGGATTTTATCAATGCATTTATTTCAAATTTGAATTTCACCTTTTCGATTATTGCCCTGTCCGAGACCTGGTTCAAGGAGGATCATTCAAACCTGATTGACATTTCCAATTATAATTTGATAAGTATCCCTCGTCAAGGTAGGAGAAGTGGCGGGGCTGCTCTTTATGTTCATAATACATTATCTTTTAAAGCCAGACCCGATTTAAATTTGATTCAAGCCGATCGTAATGATATTGATCATTCTGAATCCATTTTTGTTGAAATCATTTCTCCACAATCCAAAAACATCATTGTTGGTAATGTTTACCGTGCCCATCGTACTAATGTTGATTCTTTTAATTCTGATTTGTCTAACTGTCTCGATCGTATTTCACTTGAAAATAAATTGTGTTACATCTCTGGTGACTTCAATCTTGATATTCTTCATTATGACACCGACATCAAGGTTAATGAATTTGTCAATAATTTCTATTCTCATGATATGTTTCCACTTATAGATCGTCCTACACGTATTGTTAATAAATCAGCAAGTATTCTTGACAACATATTCACAAATGTTCTTAGTAAGCAGATTAAGTCAGGTATTTTTGTTAATAACATTACCGATCACTATCCCGTATTTCAAGTTACTGGTGCTATTGATTTACATAAACATAGTCCTAATTTTATAAATTGCCGTACATTTAATCAAGATAATATTAATTGCTTTAAGAATCATCTTCAGCTCACAGATTGGGATAATATTATGAATGATTCATCACCTACGAAAGCCTATTCCAATTTTGTTACAAAATTCAATGATTTGTACAATCGCTCTTTTCCTGTTAAGCGCAAACGTATCTCTCGGGCTAAAGGCATTCCTCATAAACCATGGATCACCAAGGCAATTCTTAGGTCTATCAGCAGAAAGGACAAACTCTATCGAAAGTATAGATCATCACCAACTGCTTCTAACAAGCGTGCCTTGTCAGATTATAAGAACAAACTGACCTCTGTTATTCGTGCATCTAAAAAGCAGTATTACTGTAACTTACTTGATGTCCACAAACGTGATCTTAAAAAGACTTGGGGTGTCTTGAATGATCTTTTAGGTAACAGAAGGAAGAAGCCTTTGTCTGATTCTTTTGTCATTAATGGTTCTATTGTTTCCGATTCACAGCAAATTGCTGATGGTTTAAATGATTACTTTGTAAATGTTGGTCCTAATTTAGCTAGTAATATTCCTTCAACTCCCACAAAATTCAATGATTTTCTCAATTCAGTTCCATCACCTATGCACTCTCTTTTCTTATCTCCAACTGATGTTGAGGAAGTCGTTGATATTTGTTCTTCATTTAAAGCTGGTACTAGCAGTGGTTTTGATGACGTTAAACCAGACATTGTCAAGATTGTAATTGATTTCATTAAAATACCCTTATGTCATGTTTTTAATTTGTCTATCAGCTCAGGTATTGTACCAGATGAACTTAAAATTGCACGTGTCGTTCCCATTTACAAATCTGGTGATGCTACTTTATGTAACAATTATCGTCCTATATCTGTTTTACCTGTGTTTTCCAAAATTTTTGAAAGTATTATTCATAAAAGATTGTATAAATTTCTTGAATG
Source organism: Amphiura filiformis (assembly GCF_039555335.1). Classification (NCBI taxonomy): domain Eukaryota; kingdom Metazoa; phylum Echinodermata; class Ophiuroidea; order Amphilepidida; family Amphiuridae; genus Amphiura; species Amphiura filiformis. The sequence continues at coordinate 220,470 of NW_027305568.1, read as the reverse complement.
TCATAATTTGCTTCATAATTGTCAATTTGGTTTCCGAAAAAAACTCTCCTCTTACATGGCACTCATTACCGCCTATGATAAGATTGCTACAGACCTTGATAAAAGATTACATACAATGGGCATCTTCTTGGACCTCTCGAAGGCCTTCGACACGATTGATCATCACATTCTTCTTGATAAACTTCATCATTATGGTATCAGAGGAAGTGCCTTCGAGTGGTTCAAGAGTTACCTTACCAATAGAACTCAGTATGTTTGTTTAGATGAATGCAACTCATCATATCGTAATATAACATGTGGTGTGCCCCAGGGTTCAGTCTTAGGCCCTTTACTTTTTATCATTTTCCTAAATGACATTGCTTTTTCTTGTGATAAACTTGCTTTTGTAACCTATGCAGATGACACAAATGTTATTGTTTCACATGCTAACCTCCCTGATTTAATAACTATTGTTAACCAGGAATTAGATAAGCTTTCTGTGTGGTTTAAATCTAATAAGTTGTCGTTAAATGTAGACAAAACAAATTACATTATGTTTAAAAACAGGTATAGCAATCGTGTGTATAATGATTTAAATATTTTCATTGACGGGGTCAACATCTCCAGAGTTTCCCATACAAAGTTCCTTGGTGTTCTCTTAGACGAGTCTTTAACTTGGTCAAAACATACTTCAAATGTTGTTAATATTTTATCTAAGTATTGTGGTATCTTGTATCGCCTTAAAGAAGTTCTCCCTTCCAAAACATTGTTTTCATTATACAATACTCTTGTGCTTCCCCACCTATCTTATTGTAATTTAATTTGGGCAGATTCAAATAACACCAATCTCCACTCAATCCATCTAAAACAAAAAGAATTATGAGAATCTGCTCAAATTCTCACTGGCTCGAGCATACTCCACCTTTATTTAAGAAATTTAATACTCTGACTATTTATGACATCCACAAATTGACCCTTTGTTCATTTATGCACAATTATGCTTCCAATAACCTTCCTGTTAATTTTGCCGATTATTTCATTCAAAACAGGTCCTATCACAGCTACCCCACCCGCATATCCGCATTTTATCGTCCGTATAATTTCAACACTGATTTAGCAAGAAATACAATTAGAAGACAAGGTCCTCTGATTTGGAATACAATTTTACATGAGTTAAAGAATGCCAAATCACTGTATGTATTTAAAAGAAAATATAAGTCATATCTGTTGTCATATTATCAGTAACTTAATTGGTTTGTTTATTTTATACCTGTAACTTATAGTTAATTTGAATTTTGCTATATGCCATCATCACTGCCTTCACCTTAGTGTTTCGTTGCACATGTCCTGTCCGGTCCTGTTCTGCACTTACCCAGTCCTGTTCCTTGTTTGTAGTTGTCATGTTTTAGTAGTTATTTAAGGTAGTAATCTATAATTATCATCATTTGTAACTTCTAGGGTGACCATACATTTCGAGCTTTGCTCTTTTTGGTCTCCCCACCAATGTTTTCTTTCATTATTTGGTTTGTATAATATTGTATGGTGAAAATAAACTGAAACTGAAACTGAAAACTAATGGACCCTTTTTTATGACTAGCGAACCCTTTGTTTTATTTATGACTAGCAAACTCATGGTATAGGCTACACGCTACACTACGCTATGACTACCGACCCTTATGACTTATGAACCTAATGACTAGCGACGTGTAACCATTTCCGAAAGGTTAGAAAAGGTTACCAGAAACGTTATGTCAGGTTAGGAAGTCCGAAGCGCGGCGTGAGTTCGTGAGTTCCCGACTTTAAGTCACGAAAATAGGATCTCGAGATTTAAAGTGGATGGGCTCACAAATAAAATACTGATGCCGTGAAAATTGAACAGATTTCATGAGTTTTGAGATCCTGAATTGCCTGAACTATTACTTTATAGTTATATCTTTACTATTTCTTTATTTCAAATTGGTTAAGTCAGGAACACAAGAAGTCAGGATTAGTAATCACAAGATTCTGAATTCTTGAGTCATAAACAGGGCCGTATTTACCATTGGGCAACAAAATTGCCTTGTGCATGTTCCTTTTTAGCCCGAAAACACTATGTGTTGGGCAACAATATGGCACAATTTCAAAATTTTGCGCGTCTGAAATCTTTTCGCGCGCAAATGTCCCAGTAAAATCAAAAGAAAATATGCTGGTCTACCTCTATGGGACTGTGCAGTAATTATGAGCCCTGGTGGGCGGGTAAACTTGGGTGGGGTGGGGCATTTTTGGCGAGCCAAAGGGGGAGGGTGGGGGGGGGGGCAAGCGATTTCTGGCAAACCGAGGGGGGGGCAGGCATATTTTGACACACTTTTATGAGACGCCTTTTAAATAAAACGCCCGAAAAAGGCAAAACAGTACGGAAACGCTTAAATATGCACATTTTCCTGCTCGCTGCGTTCACCAAATGCATATATAGACCAGTTAAGGTTTGCAAATTGGGATCCAAACAATCGGCATGTGTAAGGGGGGGATTTTTGGTAGGCCGGGGGGGCGATTTGGCGGATCAAGGGGAAAGCGATTTTTAGCGAGCCGTTCGGAAATTTTACCCCGGGAAGGGGGGCTCCTAATTATTACACAGCCCTAAATTGTAATGATTCTGCCACCACTGTCGATCTTATAGTAGGCTATTTGTTAACCAAAACTTGGTCACTTGAGTGCCCATGCCTTCTTCACGGTGAGTTTGGGGCCTCCAAATTTTTGGCCTGGCCCAGGGGCCCCGAAAAGGTAAATCCGGCGCTGGTTACAAAGCTAACCGCATGGCACTTAGTTACTTCCGTATCAGCCAAATTCGTTGTGTTTGTACTAAACAACAGAACAAGGCCTAACAAACTTTGATTGGCGCAACATAAAAAAATATGGTAGGTTATAGGTCGGGATTTTGTGGGTTTTTTGTTGTTGTTGTTGTTGTTGTTGTTTGTTTGTTTGTTTTACTTTAAAGGCTGTAAATTGCGTTTGATAAATGTCTTGGAACTGTTTTTCTTCTTTTCTTTTAAACTTTTTATTTATTTATTATTTATTTATTTATTTATTTATTTATTTATTTATTTATTTTAATATTTATTTATTTATTTATTTATTTATTTATTTATTTATTTATTTATTTATTTTTAACAAAACAAAAAACAAACTCTTGGGTCGGGCCTAATTTTAGGGTCGGTCGGGTTACGGCAATCAAACATTTTTTAAGGCCCAATTTTGACTTAAGGTCCACAGAACTTCCCATTACACGGCCAAAATAGCCAGTGAAGTTTCTTTCAATTTACCTCGTTTACTTATTCCTGCTTAAATTGGGCAAAATGCTCAAATACTTCAGCATTTTGGGTAAAGAATAGGCCCTAAACAAAATTAAAATTTGACAGAAATCGTACATTTATCATGTTTATGGCTTTAATTAATGCTTGGGTTGAAAGCACAGCATTTATTTACTATCATACAATAGGTGTTGGTTGGAACTTGTGTTGAATTTAGACCAATCGTGAGCTATAGTTTGATCACTATAACATTATGATTATAGTCTGAGCAGAACATCTATAGTTTGATCAGTAAAAAAATTCCAGAGCGAAGTTTACTGATTATTTATTTTGTGAAAAAATTATTTCTTTTTGAGCCCGTTTTAGATTGAATACAATATAAAAGTCAGGAGTAAATTTGCAGTGGAAGTACATTACGACTTAGCGTTCACAATCACATTGGCACTTCTCCGACGTTTCACACGACCTTCCGCCGCTCCGACCTTGCGCCGGAGTGTAACACGGACATATGTGACCATTCAGCACAACTGAGCCCTGAAGTCGCCAATCATCATTTTTGAGATATTCGACCAAAATATTCTGCTTGAAATTAGCTTTAAAATGATGTATATCATGTCTATAGTACTTGACATTTAAGTAGTGAAAAATCAATAAAACAGTCAATAAATCCTTCGTTTCCTATTGTTTATTGTTAAGTTCAATGGAGCATATCTCAATAGTGGCACTGGCGACATCCGGGCTCAGTTGTGGTGGATGGTCACATATATACAATTATAGTGCTAGCCATAGTGACAAGTATTTTAGCGCAGCTTGCATCCACCTAGACTGGCCCCCAGTCTCGGTTCGGTTCCATCTCTGGATAATGTAACAATAAATAATTACGTAATGCCCTATGAAAAAAAATGCCAACTCCCCCCCTTCTTTTCTTCAATGCCAAAACCCATTCCCCTTCATCCACAAATCGACGCCACTAATTACCCCCACCACAGTCAACCATGCAGCAATATAGAAATATACTCGTATTATAAGTGAACGCGAAAGTCCATTGAGCGCTGATTTTTAATGCTATGTAATCTACATTACCAGTCGTTCTCCACGGACCCGAGGGAGGGTCTAGCATCCACCGGAGTCACGATCAAGGATAACATTTGGACAGGTTGATTGCTGCCAGCATGGCAAGACTCACAGCTGCAGTAATTAGGCCTACTTTATATCAACACTTCCCGGGCAACACTTACAGAAGTATTTCGTGATCCTAGCATCCTCTTTTAAGCTTATGTCCAAAATTTTAGTTGATTCCGATTTTGCGTTTGCGAGTATGATTAATTGGCCCATCACAATTGATTTTGAGCAATACTGCATGTTTCCCTCCCGCCTCCAAAATTGAGACTTGCAAAATATTTAATTATTTGATTATTATTTGACATTTTCTATGTTAAATGATATTTTAAGTACATTAATTTGCTACTTTCTTACTTTGATCATCTTAACTATGATGCTGAATAAACAAATAGCACTATTATCAATGTATACAATCAACCACAAATTGCAATTATAATTAAATCCGCAGTGCCAAAAATGTACCGTTGATATTGGGCTGTGATCACTCATTTATAAATAAAGAAAATAACAAGTAATTAATAATTAATAATTAAAAGTTACCTCGTGAAATCAGTAAACATGGTAAACAGTCAACTAAGAATTATTATTTTGTGAAGGGCCTTATAGGGGTATTACACTGTTCCATAGCGTAGGTAAGGGTGCAGGGTGTTAGTCCGAAACGTCCTTAGTCCGAAACGTCTTCAGTCACAAACGTCGTCAGTCCGAAGTGCAAATTGTTGAATTACGTTCTGGTATACCAACAAATAATCTGCAAGACATTTTTGTTCATACAGTAGGCCTACACTCTAAATTTTGCAACGGTTAATGTAGTTGTGAAAATGTGGTTGAACCGTTTGTTGCACACTTTTGATGCTACGTACTTTGAATAAACCTGTGTACATGCAGTGCTTAGGCCCTATATGATAAAATTACCATTAAATGGCCATAGGCCTATGTGTCAAAATTAGTCTTTTGGTAAAGGGCTCGTAATTGTTAGAAGACAATTTCCTTTCTCTTTGTTAGTGCACTAACATATAGCTGTCCCGAAAGTATGCGTTTGTATTTTTGGGACAATTATATGTGTCAGTGCAATAGGCCCTGTAGGCCTAAATAGCCAAGAAATTACTTTTACCAATTACGAGCCCTTTTCCAAAAGACAATTGACACCTGTGGGCTGTGGCTGTTTTATTGGATTTATATTCTCATATAGGCACTATATAAACACAGGTTTATTCAAAGTACGTGGCATCAGGACTGTGCAACCCGGATGTGCAACAAACGGTTCAACCATTTGTTGAATATCCCCCGGGATTTATCCGTTGCAAAATTTAGAGTGTAGGCCTATGCAGCCAGAGGTTTCCGTGGTATAACAATCTCAATTTCTTTCAGCAAAGTTGGGGAGGAGGCTGTAGATCTCGGAATGCCCTTCTAATCTGGTCAAGTCCGAAGTATTGAACATGAATGAATCTCGTTCCTCTGCTTCACTCTTTTCGTTTCGCGTGGGGTATCCTCTACTAGAGCCGAATTGGTCAAGATGGGAGATGACGCGCTTGTTGATAGAAAGACAGCTTAGGCTAATAGAAATTGGCACTCCTTTCGTGATGGATAAGGCTAATGAAAGTCAATTCCCAGTTTCCCGTTACATAAATGTTCATGACTGTGTAGGTGACCATTTCATTATTCATTATTCATTATTTTACACCATTTCATTATTGCATCTGTTACAGGCATAAACCAATAACTGCCCATGTATACATGTGATAAATCACAGTTTGTAGTTTACAGATATAGTTTACAACCACATGAAGATGATTGTACAACTATTATCAAAAGTTTCACAATATTTTTTACGGGATGAGATCAGAGCAGATCAAAAGTGCGGGACAGAAAATTGAGTAGGTATTCATTATTAATTCATTATTAGCCATATACCATGCTCCCTACTGCAGAAAAGAAAATAAAAACACCTGTATATTAAAAAAAATCAACAGAAAAGAGATTTATGATATATTTAAAACACAATTTTATTTATTTGATTTTCTCTTTAAAAATATTAATGAAAAGTTTGTTGATGAAATCAACATTTATTCAAAATAATGAAATATTTGGCTCCTTGTCAGCAATTTGACCACTTATTTTTAAAGAGATAATTAATAATTAATAATTAAAAGTCGCCTCATCCCTGGTTTTCAACCATGAAACAGGAAACTAAGAATTAATTGTGAAGGGCCTAACGGGAAACTTTGAATCGACTTTCATTAGCCTAATAATAAAGTATAAAACATGCAGGCATATGTCCGGCACTTAGGCAGGGTGATTCTTTGTTGGATTATTTTGTTTGATCCTATTTGTGACCTCTTCTCATAATTTATTACTTTCTTTTTCTCACAAGTCTGAAACATCGAGTCGCAGATTCGCAGTACCGTCCATGCGAACTTGGATGTACGCTTAAGCTTAGGCCTATATCATAACAATGTTGACGCAACTTAGAAAACTTGGAAGTTGGAAGTATGATATATCTCCTTAAATTTGCCTCGGGTGGGCCTACTTTAATAAATACGAATATGACTGTGAATTAATTTAGATGCCAAGACAAGTCACCGGCGTTTGCAAAAGTTATGACTGAACGCTGTACAATGGTTTATAATAGGCCTACTCGTCATGTATATCGCCATGGTCGGGGCACGTACCGGGTATGTAGGCCTATTTGCATGCTTGTCATGGTCAACCTGGCTACAAATCCTGGCGTTTGCGGGCCGAATGTGGCAACCCAAAATTTACGGTCGACCTGGGAGAAACCGATTTACGATAACTTAGGTGGTCTATCGTGTGCCTGGGCCTGGGCTTAGTTGAATATTATTATTTTAAAAAACACATCCGTATGCGAGTTAACGCGTCATAAAAGAATTCCTCCACAATCACTCAAGCAAGTCCTTCTTTGAGTCTCGTTCCAAAAGTAAGACTAATCATGAAATTTAAATACATTGTATGGACTATGAATTGTAGGATGCGCATATTGTTGACGGTATTCCAACGGTAATCCATACACAAATGAATGCTAACGCATCGATAAACCATTGCTATAAAGTCTGATCATAGTCCATATCTGTTATTCTAAGAATACGATGGCATACCGTGAATTTATGGCTTTATGTTCTACAAATCGACACAATATTTTCACATCAATATGGATTACCGATATGATCATTTCAGAAATTCAATTTTTTAGCGCAATATTGTCCATTCAAATAACATGATTAATAAGGACACTTGTCAATGAACAAAACCAAACGAAAACCACTCGTCTTAAATAGCTCAATTGGTTAGCGCGCCGTTGACGGCGCGGGTTCGACTCGTCCCGTGTATTTTTTCCCTATTTGTTAATTTTTATAATTATTTCATGACAATTTTCTACCAAATAACTTTGCAGACCAACTGTTGCCAAAACTCTTTTTTTTTCCAAGTAAAATGCAAAATGACAATACTCCCTACATGAGCACCACAAAACACCCCACACCCCCATATACACAATCCACCCCCCCCCCCAACACACACACAAATAAACACAATGTATTTACTCCATAGAAGAAAATAAAAGTAAACACAACATCTCTTGATTAGAAAACAAACAAAGAATGAACCCGTGCAGACTTTGTTTTTAATTTAAAAGAACGCACAGTGTCTTCGACCCTATATCTTCATGGCAGGAATCGCCATGGTAGGTTAAATCCACAGCCACGATTAGCCATTTGGTTCAAACCTTTAAAGCTCTTTTAAACTAATAATTAGTCGAGGGACATAACTAAGGCTACTCACAATAGCCGGGTAATCGATCTTGGTTGTGCGTGATTAAGCTTGTATACCCCATTGAGGTCAATCATGTCAATGGTCATCGACTTTTATACTGCCTACAGTGAGTGCAGCTGTACTACACGCTGCACGCTGTAGTCCATAACAGGACCAACGCAATATAAAATGGTCAAATTTTGAGTTCAAAGCGCACGGCCAATTTTCAAAGCGCATTCTAGCGACTATCATATCTGTTCAACACGTATTTCCAAGTTTATGAGACCAAATCTGGTTTCTTGAGAAAAAAATCATGACGGGAGATATTCATCATTTTCTAACCCGGTATCAGAAGATTTTCGTCTGATATCAAAATCGTGCATAGCAATTCACGTGTATCGATCCCGTGTATTCATTTTAGTGTCCCTTCTGCACCAAATAATTATTAGCCAGGCGGTGTCGGTGTGGAACGCGGTGTACCTCAATTATAGTAACAGAGTACATCATTATTATCATCGTACACATTATACATATTGCATAGGCCTGGGCTTAGTTGAATATTATTATTTAAAAAAACACATCCGTATGCGAGTTAACGCGTCATAAAAGAATTCCTCCACAATCACTCAAGCAAGTCCTTCTTTGAGTCTCGTTACAAAAGTAAGACTAATCATGAAATTTAAATACATTGTATGGACTTTGAATTTGGATGCGCATATTGTTGACGGTATTCCAACCAACGCTCTGCAGGGTCTATTGTTCTATTGTTTCCGATTAGAGCGCTGACATATTGGAAAATGTTGCCAATCAATATTCATGAGAGTGTACATTCAACGTCCAGTTTTCGAAATTGGGTGACTTGTGTTTGGTAGGTGTGAAATACATCTGACTGGGCGTTTTAATTACGTAAAGAATAAAGGCATTGACATCATCGAATGGCTGCCCAGTGCTGTTATGTGTTTAGTTATTATATAGGCCTAATAATTATTATTAAATGATATCATCATTCCTTTCTTTTCCCTTCTCTGTACTTATTCTTTCCTAGGCCTACACTTTATCACTCCCTCCCTCTCATTGTCCCCTCAGGCTCACCCTCCCTCTCTCATTCCCATCATTTTCCTTATATGTCTATTTATCTACTTGTCTTTATTATATCTGGCCCATTCCATGTCAACTCCAGGGATGTGCACCGCAGCACCTCTTCAATTTTTTTCTTTTTCTCTGTGGTAGATATTGATGAGAAAGTAAAATCCTGAAAATTTGAGCTTCATACTCCATTTCGTTTTCCCGTGGCATCAATTTGAAATTTTCATGCGTAAAAATTGTACATTAAATCAGCGTCCATAAATGTATATGCTTTAAAAAATCAAAATTTGTCCACAACTCTATGGAGAAGGCAAACCTTTACTTTAAAAACTAATGTGTTGAAGCCATCGAGACATTCCAAAGTTAATATTCAAAATGTTGTCCAAGAATATACTCTCTTCAACATATCTGAAGTTGATGGGGGGCAAATTGTCTGACATTGGTTTTCAGGGGGTCAAAATGTAAAAAAAGTGGTTTTGCATGGGTAATATCTCAGCTAAATGTATTCTAATATGCTCAATATTGATAAGAGTAATGTCCTACCAAAGGGCTCTGACTGGCAAAAAATGGACAATAAAATTATTTTTACTTTTGGAGTTCTGACCCCCCCAAAGTTGGTCCTGGTTGGACGAAGTTGCATTTTGAGGGCCCTATATCTTTTAAAGTAAAGGAGTTACAAGTTTTCTGAGCAGATTTGAATTCTACACCAAAAAGTACCCCAGGATACATACTTTTCAAAGTTTTAAAGGGTTCCCTTTATACATTTATGGACCTCCAAACATCGTCTTTCGTGTTGCGACACATTTTTTACGCTGACCCCTAAATTTCAAATTGATGCCACGGGAAAACGAAATGGAGTATGAAGCTCAAATTTTCAGGATTTTACTTTCATCAATATCTACCACCACACAGAAAAAGAAAAAATTGAAGAGGTGCTGGTGCACATCCCTGGAGTTGACATGGAATGGGCCATCTTTTCATTTCTCCCTTCGTCCAGTCCTCTCTCAATGTCCATATCCCCTCCTCCCTCTTCCTCCCTCCCCCCCTCCCAAGACTTCTCATAGGGGTGAATCTGCCCTTCCCAACCCCCTCCCTCATTGGTACGCCACTATATCTATACCAATCTCCTACTTAAAATAAAATTAAATGGAAAGATCTTGAAAACAGCCTTTATAGGCCTATACTTATACTTACATGTATACGTATAGCGATTACCATTATAGTGTAATATAGATATATGGACTGGACATGGCAGCCTTCATACATTCTAATGTGTAATCGATCAGGAAGAGCATTCAATTTATTTAAATGAAACGCCTAACGTCAGGTGGGTGGTAAAGATGATTGCATCGACAGCTAAAGCCTCCTTTATAGAGTTCAGACCCACACAAGCACACATTTGGGATACGTTGGTACAATGGTACCACTTTACACATGACTGCCCTTACACATGACTGTAGTGTGGTCACTTATTGATACTCGCCTGTCATGTAGAGCGTTAATATGATGCCGGATCAGTGACCAATTTAATGGCGGAACCCCTTTATTCGAAACAATGGTACCACTTTTATGAATAGCCTGTCGCAACTTCTAATCGGCATCAAACGAACAAAAGATTATATAATCTATTGCGACTCTATTTCTATTTAAAAGCTCTTTGATTCCAACGGTAATCCATACACAAATGAATGCTAACCCATCGATAAACTATCTATCTATCTGCCGGTGAGTACCTCCCTCAACTTGAGGATTGTCGTACTTGTTGCCATTGCTATAAAGTCTGATCATAGTCCATCTCTGTTATTCTAAGAATACGATGGCATACCGTGAATTTATGGCTTTATGTTCTACAAATCGACACAATATTTTCACATCAATATGGATTACCGATATGATCATTTCAGAAATTCAATTTTTAGCGCAATATTGTCCATTCAAATAACACGATTAATAAGGACACTTGTCAATGAACAAAACCAAACGAAAACCACTGGTCTTAAATAGCTCAATTGGTTAGCGCGCCGTTGACGGCGCGGGTTCGACTCCGTCCCGTGTATTTTTTCCCTATTTGTTATTTTTTATAATTATTTCACGACAATTTTCTACCAAATAACTTTGCAGACCAACTGTTGCCAAAACTCTTTTTTTTTCAAGTAAAATGCAAAATGACACTACTCCCTACATGAGCACCACAAAACACCCCACACCCCCATATACACAATCCACCCCCCCCCCACACACACACACATAAACACACCCCACCCAAGCCACAGCCACATACACATTACAGGTCGGCCATACGTTTAAAATTCACGAATCACATAGGGCATGCAGAAGAATAGCCAAATGATGTTTGCTATCTTCTGAAGATGAAATTCTGATTTAGGATTTATGTATAATAATTAAAGTAATTATGTTTTGATGTGCTATGTTACTTTTCAAAAGTAAGTTTCCTTGAAAGCACTTTAATAAATTCCAGTCATAAATGTAATTTTAGCATATTCCTGCCAACTATATTATATTTACACGAATGATACGTTTCCAATACTACAGTTTTGATGCAAATTAGTGAAGTTTTTGTTTTTCTAAAAATCATTATTTTTTATTAAATATAAGGTTTTTTTTCCAAAGTCACTTTTTAAAAATACACCAATCAATTCCTGTCAACAAATATCATGTATTCCAGGCGACTAAATCGGTACTCTTTCAAAATACAACGCCATTTTAAGCGAAATGCGTAGTTCGCATAGGCTAAAAATGCACACCACGCACTGTAAAATACATGATATTGGGTATAAAAAGTGACCGTACCCTTATATCACGTGATGAAAAATCCAATATTTTCATATGAGTGACACGATAAATAGTTTCTGCCTTTTCATGTAAAATTTGACGAAAATCCAAACTATGGTTGAAGAGATATGGGCAAAAAACACATCTTAAAATTTGAGGGAGGGTTGGGGTGTTAGAAAATGGTTTAGGCTTCACATTGAAGAAACCCCCACTTTATCAAGTTAAAAATAAAGGAAATACGGCCATGATATAGTGTACGTTTTCCATAAGTGTCCCAACACATTTTGGCCATTGTTGTAGGTGAGACTGCTGGGTTAAGGTTGACCAGTACAGACTTCATGTCTGCGGCTCTAGCACAAGCTCTAGAATTTTCCGGACTTTTGCGGACTCTTCTGGACTTTTGCGGACAAAATGACCAAACTCTGAACCAGAGTTAATTGTATTATCTTTTAGGTGTTGGCTTTCTGGACTTTTGCGGACTATTACGGACCAACCTCGCCTCTTCCGGACAAAAGGATAATTTTTGGGTGTTCCTAGTGTTCGCTTAGGTTGAGTTCAGTTGCGATATTTTTGTCTTCCGTTGTGATGCGCTTTTCTGCCGTACTTGTTGCCTTTTTGAACTCCTTATTGCTGTTTTTCTGGATCATTGTGCTGCATCGGTTGGTTGAAGCTTGAAGAAGTTGGTCGTTTTGTCTGCTTTAACAAACAAATTTGCGTCCTTCTTGATGTTTTCCATATCGTCGGAGAGTTGACTCTGGAATGCGTTCTTATTCTTCTTGAATTTGATATCTTCAAATTATTTTAATTCAGGTATCGCATTTGGTGATTTCGTAGAGCCGAATCCATAAGTTTCCATATTTTCTGCCTTAATGTCAGGGTTCAGGAAGCAGAGAGTTCTCCATCTGATGTTCCTCTTGAATTATTCAGCTTTGTTGATTAGACATTTTAAATAGTCCTTCTGGTTTGGTATTGGGATATTCTTTGTGGAATAACACGAACAGGATATATTTTTCTCCGTTAATAAGACATACATGGCCAAAGAATAATAACGGAATGTTTCAACAGTGGGGTTTCAACATGTTAACACAAATTACTGACAAATATAGCCATTTTGCAAAAAAAAAATACTTGATGCAGGTGGGCGAATAAATGCTATATAATTATAATTATTATGACATTCTTTTTTTTATCTTTCATGCCCCAAACGGGGCTTTTATTTCCTGTGCTCAAAGAGGAAAAAAACATACATATAATACAACAAAGACAAAACCATACATCACATGAAATTGTTTTACATTACATTGATCAAGTAAATATATTGATAAAATACAAAAGGTATAGTTTACATTATACATTATACATGTTAACATATAATATGTACTACTCGGTACAAAAGGTTTCCAAGACACCCCACTTGTTTATAAAGTTTGACATGTTATTTTTACTCCTAGCAATCTGCTTTTCTAAATTATAATGAAATTTTATCAAGTTCTTAAAGGAGATTATAGAAGGAGTTTGGTTCCTGAATCTGCTGTCATAGATAACTTTTTCATCAAAATAAGACATAAATTAATCAACCTGTCAGACTCTTTAAGACCAACACCAAACAGAATTTTGCTATAATCCAAATTTTCAACATTATTTTGAAAATTTACCCCATACCATACTTTAAAATCATCCCACATCTTTACAGCATGGTTACAATTCCAGAAAAGATGCCTATAAGTCTCAGGAAAAGTTTTACAATGTGTACAAATTTCACTATCCACAATATTCATCTTAAACAATCTACTATTTGTCATCAAACGGTTTAAATTGATTTTATACTGAAACATTCTTGTTCTCACATCATATGATGACTTAAAAGGCATGAGGTATATGTCCCTCCATTCATCGTCATTGACATCTAATTCATCCCTGAACCTTTTCTGCGATGTTGGGGGTT
>NW_027305568.1:170207-206293 GCF_039555335.1 Amphiura filiformis | reverse complement strand
ACATCGCAGAAAAGGTTCAGGGATGAATTAGATGTCAATGACGATGAATGGAGGGACATATACCTCATGCCTTTTAAGTCATCATATGATGTGAGAACAAGAATGTTTCAGTATAAAATCAATTTAAACCGTTTGATGACAAATAGTAGATTGTTTAAGATGAATATTGTGGATAGTGAAATTTGTACACATTGTAAAACTTTTCCTGAGACTTATAGGCATCTTTTCTGGAATTGTAACCATGCTGTAAAGATGTGGGATGATTTTAAAGTATGGTATGGGGTAAATTTTCAAAATAATGTTGAAAATTTGGATTATAGCAAAATTCTGTTTGGTGTTGGTCTTAAAGAGTCTGACAGGTTGATTAATTTATGTCTTATTTTGATGAAAAAAGTTATCTATGACAGCAGATTCAGGAACCAAACTCCTTCTATAATCTCCTTTAAGAACTTGATAAAATTTCATTATAATTTAGAAAAGCAGATTGCTAGGAGTAAAAATAACATGTCAAACTTTATAAACAAGTGGGGTGTCTTGGAAACCTTTTGTACCGAGTAGTACATATTATATGTTAACATGTATAATGTATAATGTAAACTATACCTTTTTGTATTTTATCAATATATTTACTTGATCAATGTAATGTAAAACAATTTCATGTGATGTATGGTTTTGTCTTTGTTGTATTATATGTATGTTTTTTTTTTTCTTTGAGCACAGGGAAATAAAAGCCCCGTTTGGGGCATGAAAGATAAAAAAAAAAGAATGTCATAATAATTATAATTATATAGCATTTATTCGCCCACCTGCATCAAGTATTTTTTTTTTGCAAAATGGCTATATTTGTCAGTAATTTGTGTTAACATGTTGAAACCCCACTGTTGAAACATTCCGTTATTATTCTTTGGCCATGTATGTCTTATTAACGGAGAAAAATATATCCTGTTCGTGTTATTCCACAAAGAATATCCCAATACCAAACCAGAAGGACTATTTAAAATGTCTAATCAACAAAGCTGAATAATTCACGAGGAACATCAGATGGAGAACTCTCTGCTTCCTGAACCCTGACATTAAGGCAGAAAATATGGAAACTTATGGATTCGGCTCTACGAAATCACCAAATGCGATACCTGAATTAAAATAATTTGAAGATATCAAATTCAAGAAGAATAAGAACGCATTCCAGAGTCAACTCTCCGACGATATGGAAAACATCAAGAAGGACGCAAATTTGTTTGTTAAAGCAGACAAAACGACCAACTTCTTCAAGCTTCAACCAACCGATGCAGCACAATGATCCAGAAAAACAGCAATAAGGAGTTCAAAAGGCAACAAGTACGGCAGAAAAGCGCATCACAACGGAAGACAAAAATATCGCAACTGAACTCAACCTAAGCGAACACTAGGAACACCCAAAAAATTATCCTTTTTGTCCGGAAGAGGCGAGGTTGGTCCGTAATAGTCCGCAAAAGTCCAGAAAGCCAACACCTAAAAGATAATACAATTAACTCTGGTTCAGAGTTTGGTCATTTTGTCCGCAAAAGTCCAGAAGAGTCCGCAAAAGTCCGGAAAATTCTAGAGCTTGTGCTAGAGCCGCAGACATGAAGTCTGTACTGGTCAACCTTAACCCAGCAGTCTCACCTACAACAATGGCCAAAATGTGTTGGGACACTTATGGAAAACGTACACTATATCATGGCCGTATTTCCTTTATTTTTAACTTGATAAAGTGGGGGTTTCTTCAATGTGAAGCCTAAACCATTTTCTAACACCCCAACCCTCCCTCAAATTTTAAGATGTGTTTTTTGCCCATATCTCTTCAACCATAGTTTGGATTTTCGTCAAATTTTACATGAAAAGGCAGAAACTATTTATCGTGTCACTCATATGAAAATATTGGATTTTTCATCACGTGATATAAGGGTACGGTCACTTTTTATACCCAATATCATGTATTTTACAGTGCGTGGTGTGCATTTTTAGCCTATGCGAACTACGCATTTCGCTTAAAATGGCGTTGTATTTTGAAAGAGTACCGATTTAGTCGCCTGGAATACATGATATTTGTTGACAGGAATTGATTGGTGTATTTTTAAAAAGTGACTTTGGAAAAAAAACCTTATATTTAATAAAAAATAATGATTTTTAGAAAAACAAAAACTTCACTAATTTGCATCAAAACTGTAGTATTGGAAACGTATCATTCGTGTAAATATAATATAGTTGGCAGGAATATGCTAAAATTACATTTATGACTGGAATTTATTAAAGTGCTTTCAAGGAAACTTACTTTTGAAAAGTAACATAGCACATCAAAACATAATTACTTTAATTATTATACATAAATCCTAAATCAGAATTTCATCTTCAGAAGATAGCAAACATCATTTGGCTATTCTTCTGCATGCCCTATGTGATTCGTGAATTTTAAACGTATGGCCGACCTGTAATGTGTATGTGGCTGTGGCTTGGGTGGGGTGTGTTTATGTGTGTGTGTGGGGGGGGGTGGATTGTGTATATGGGGGTGTGGGGTGTTTTGTGGTGCTCATGTAGGGAGTAGTGTCATTTTGCATTTTACTTGAAAAAAAAGAGTTTTGGCAACAGTTGGTCTGCAAAGTTATTTGGTAGAAAATTGTCGTGAAATAATTATAAAAAATAACAAATAGGGAAAAAATACACGGGACGGAGTCGAACCCGCGCCGTCAACGGCGCGCTAACCAATTGAGCTATTTAAGACCAGTGGTTTTCGTTTGGTTTTGTTCATTGACAAGTGTCCTTATTAATCGTGTTATTTGAATGGACAATATTGCGCTAAAAATTGAATTTCTGAAATGATCATATCGGTAATCCATATTGATGTGAAAATATTGTGTCGATTTGTAGAACATAAAGCCATAAATTCACGGTATGCCATCGTATTCTTAGAATAACAGAGATGGACTATGATCAGACTTTATAGCAATGGCAACAAGTACGACAATCCTCAAGTTGAGGGAGGTACTCACCGGCAGATAGATAGATAGTTTATCGATGGGTTAGCATTCATTTGTGTATGGATTACCGTTGGAATCAAAGAGCTTTTAAATAGAAATAGAGTCGCAATAGATTATATAATCTTTTGTTCGTTTGATGCCGATTAGAAGTTGCGACAGGCTATTCATAAAAGTGGTACCATTGTTTCGAATAAAGGGGTTCCGCCATTAAATTGGTCACTGATCCGGCATCATATTAACGCTCTACATGACAGGCGAGTATCAATAAGTGACCACACTACAGTCATGTGTAAGGGCAGTCATGTGTAAAGTGGTACCATTGTACCAACGTATCCCAAATGTGTGCTTGTGTGGGTCTGAACTCTATAAAGGAGGCTTTAGCTGTCGATGCAATCATCTTTACCACCCACCTGACGTTAGGCGTTTCATTTAAATAAATTGAATGCTCTTCCTGATCGATTACACATTAGAATGTATGAAGGCTGCCATGTCCAGTCCATATATCTATATTACACTATAATGGTAATCGCTATACGTATACATGTAAGTATAAGTATAGGCCTATAAAGGTTGTTTTTAAGAAATTTCCATTTAATTTTATTTTAAGTAGGAGATTGGTATAGATATAGTGGCGTACCAATGAGGGGAGGGGGGTTGGGAAGGGGCAGATTCACCCCTATGAGAAGTCTTGGGAGGGGGGGAGGGAGGAAGAGGGAGGAGGGGATATGGACATTGAGAGAGGACTGGACGAAGGGAGAAATGAAAAGATATAATAAAGACAAGTAGATAAATAGACATATAAGGAAAATGATGGGAATGAGAGAGGGAGGGTGAGCCTGAGGGGACAATGAGAGGGAGGGAGTGATAAAGTGTAGGCCTAGGAAAGAATAAGTACAGAGAAGGAAAAGAAAGGAATGATGATATCATTTAATAATAATTATTAGGCCTATATAATAACTAAACACATAACAGCACTGGGCAGCCATTCGATGATGTCAATGCCTTTATTCTTTACGTAATTAAAACGCCCAGTCAGATGTATTTCACACCTACCAAACACAAGTCACCCAATTTCGAAAACTGGACGTTGAATGTACACTCTCATGAATATTGATTGGCGACATTTTCCAATATGTCAGCGCTCTAATCGGAAACAATAGAACAATAGACCCTGCAGAGCGTTGGTTGGAATACCGTCAACAATATGCGCATCCAAATTCAAAGTCCATACAATGTATTTAAATTTCATGATTAGTCTTACTTTTGTAACGAGACTCAAAGAAGGACTTGCTTGAGTGATTGTGGAGGAATTCTTTTATGACGCGTTAACTCGCATACGGATGTGTTTTTTTAAATAATAATATTCAACTAAGCCCAGGCCTATGCAATATGTATAATGTGTACGATGATAATAATGATGTACTCTGTTACTATAATTGAGGTACACCGCGTTCCACACCGACACCGCCTGGCTAATAATTATTTGGTGCAGAAGGGACACTAAAATGAATACACGGGATCGATACACGTGAATTGCTATGCACGATTTTGATATCAGACGAAAATCTTCTGATACCGGGTTAGAAAATGATGAATATCTCCCGTCATGATTTTTTTCTCAAGAAACCAGATTTGGTCTCATAAACTTGGAAATACGTGTTGAACAGATATGATAGTCGCTAGAATGCGCTTTGAAAATTGGCCGTGCGCTTTGAACTCAAAATTTGACCATTTTATATTGCGTTGGTCCTGTTATGGACTACAGCGTGCAGCGTGTAGTACAGCTGCACTCACTGTAGGCAGTATAAAAGTCGATGACCATTGACATGATTGACCTCAATGGGGTATACAAGCTTAATCACGCACAACCAAGATCGATTACCCGGCTATTGTGAGTAGCCTTAGTTATGTCCCTCGACTAATTATTAGTTTAAAAGAGCTTTAAAGGTTTGAACCAAATGGCTAATCGTGGCTGTGGATTTAACCTACCATGGCGATTCCTGCCATGAAGATATAGGGTCGAAGACACTGTGCGTTCTTTTAAATTAAAAACAAAGTCTGCACGGGTTCATTCTTGTTTGTTTTCTAATCAAGAGATGTTGTGTTTACTTTTATTTTCTTCTATGGAGTAAATACATTGTGTTTATTTGTGTGTGTGTTGGGGGGGTGGATTGTGTATATGGGGGTGTGGGGTGTTTTGTGGTGCTCATGTAGGGAGTATTGTCATTTTGCATTTTACTTGAAAAAAAAAAGAGTTTTGGCAACAGTTGGTCTGCAAAGTTATTTGGTAGAAAATTGTCATGAAATAATTATAAAAATTAACAAATAGGGAAAAAATACACGGGACGGAGTCGAACCCGCGCCGTCAACGGCGCGCTAACCAATTGAGCTATTTAAGACGAGTGGTTTTCGTTTGGTTTTGTTCATTGACAAGTGTCCTTATTAATCATGTTATTTGAATGGACAATATTGCGCTAAAAAATTGAATTTCTGAAATGATCATATCGGTAATCCATATTGATGTGAAAATATTGTGTCGATTTGTAGAACATAAAGCCATAAATTCACGGTATGCCATCGTATTCTTAGAATAACAGATATGGACTATGATCAGACTTTATAGCAATGGTTTATCGATGCGTTAGCATTCATTTGTGTATGGATTACCGTTGGAATACCGTCAACAATATGCGCATCCTACAATTCATAGTCCATACAATGTATTTAAATTTCATGATTAGTCTTACTTTTGGAACGAGACTCAAAGAAGGACTTGCTTGAGTGATTGTGGAGGAATTCTTTTATGACGCGTTAACTCGCATACGGATGTGTTTTTTAAAATAATAATATTCAACTTATAAGCCCAGGCCTATGCAATATGTATAATCAATAATGTATAACCTGGTCTTCTTCAGCCTTAAATTTTCGGATTTAAAGCACATTACGTCGGACAT
The DNA here is from genome assembly GCF_039555335.1 of Amphiura filiformis. Classification (NCBI taxonomy): domain Eukaryota; kingdom Metazoa; phylum Echinodermata; class Ophiuroidea; order Amphilepidida; family Amphiuridae; genus Amphiura; species Amphiura filiformis. The sequence continues at coordinate 200,343 of NW_027305568.1, read as the reverse complement.
AGTATTTTTGTTTATATCCGACGCTCATTCACACTGCCACTTATATCCGATACTATTACCGACGTACTTTAAGTCCGACTGTGTGAACAAATTGTCGGATTTAAAGCACATTACGTCGGGTATAGTTATATCCGACGCTAATTCACACTGCCACTTATATCCGATACTATTACCGACGTAATTTAAGACCGGTAATAAGTGATTTAAGTCCGACTGTGTGAACACGACTTAACTGTCCTCCAGCATGGCTGCCATTTCAATTGTTATACCGTTCCGGTTTGTTTATTGCATACACTCTATACCAGTGTGCGAGATCAATTAATGATGCTTACCCGCCAGCCTAATATAATCACACAAATATGTTTAAAATACCATTAAACGCGAAATTAAAACGTTTTCTGGCAACCTTTTCTAATGTTTTATGTTTGTTGGGATAAAGTTTAAATCAGTCAAATTGACCTGAGCTGTTTCAAAATAAATCTGAGGGATTGGGTGAGTAACAACATTATCACAGGTCTGGATATTCATTTAAATAAAAGTTTAGCTTCTTTAACATGACAGGGGCTAACATGATTATCAAGCTAACATGGTCATTACTGGATGAATAAGCTACACCGAAACACCATGATTATCATCTCCGTTTACCATGATTATCATCTCCGTTTACCATGATTATCATCTCCGTTTACCATGATTAGTATCTCCGTTTACTAACGGCTCCTGTTTACCAATGTTTACTCAACTCGCGCGGGTCTCCGGCTAGTAAATAAATAATGCTATAATTATATAGGTCCCTCCATCATGTCCATGGTAGAGACATTCATCAGTGCCTAATGATGATCGCCAGCTCGCTGGCGTGAAACTCAGAGTAGCATAACATAAATTGTATTTATGTATGCCTATTTATTTGTTTATTTACTGACTTATTTATTTATTTGGTGGTAAGTAATTACTAATGCACTACTCACATAAAGAAAGTCTGCACTTATGTAGCCCGTTTTACAATAAATCCTGATCGTGTTATGACAATTTGACTGATAAGGTCGTGTGAAGAATCTTGTTAGCTCCAAATTGATACCGAATTTGCTACCAAATACTCTTAATTGACAAAAGCTGCAAATCAAAACGATGCACGCGGTCGCAATTGCATAGCGTGGCAATGTGATAGTCCCGGGGGTGATAGTACTTGCTTGCCCACTATGGCCCTGTCGACTATCCCAAGTGCGTGCTTTATTCAATTGTAAAAAAGCCTTAATGTACGATCTTTTTTCAGAATTTACCATTATTTTTTTCAAACCCGATTTTTTGTCATATTTGTAATACTTACACATGTTCTAACTTAAATCTATTAGCAAACTGTCAAATTCGCCCTATTTGTGGTAAAACGGGATGATTTTTTGTTGGTCCAACATAAAATCATAATTTTTTAGATTATGATTTTATGTCGGCCACGATCGCAAACCGTAGTCTCCTACAAAACTAGTTTGGTTACGCTCCCTCCACATGTGGATAGAGCGTAACCAAACTGGCCGCGTAGGAGACTAACTCTGAGGCCGCACTCGCCGTCCTAATCCAAATAGTGCGAGATGTTTCGAGTGATAGAGGTGAAGTTTATGATGTTGTTTCTTTGTAAATTCTCAATGTTTTTCGCGTCCAAATGTATTGGGAACTTTCATAATGATTACATATTATCATTTTGGAAGAAAAAAAGAAAAATCTAAAAATTTAAAAAGATCGTACATTAACCCTAACCGCCTAGGGCCTTTTTGGCGACGGGAAGGGAAAGAAGAAAGAATAAAGAGAGAAAAGAAGGAAAGAAGTTGTTTGCTCTGGGTTGGATTCGAACCCGAGACCCCCTAGCATGCCAAGCACTCGGTCGGCGACACTTTGCCACGGGTCTTGGGTTTCGCTGGACCGTGCCTATATATCACTTAGGGTGATTGCGTCATCACACCACGTGGGATGCATGCACGAACAGCGCATATATCAAGTACATGTAGTATTTTGTAGTATTCAGGAGCGTAAGGGTTAAGGAAGCCTATACTGAGTTTCGATAGTGGTAACCTAAGGAAGCCTATACTGAGTTTCGATAGTGGTAACCTAACCCTAACCGCCTAGGGCCTTTTTGACGACGGGAAGGGAAAGAAGGAAAGAATAAAGAGAGAAAAGAAGGAAAGAAGTTGTTTGCTCTGGGTGGGATTCGAACCCGAGACCCCTCGCATGCCAAGCACTCGGTCGGCGACACTTTGCCTCGGTCGGCGACACATGCCAAACACTCGGTCGGCGACACTTTGCCTCGGTCGGCGACACTTTGCCACGGGTCTTGGGCTTCGCTGGCCAGCGAAACCGTGTCTATATATCAATTAGGGCGATTGCGTCATCACACCACGTGGGATGCATGCACGAACAGCGCATATATTAAGTAGTATTTTGTAGTATTCAGGAGCGTAAGGGTTAAGGCTTTAATTTAAAACGCATGAATTGTTATAATGCTTTACTGATGAATACTAGAGCATGATGCGATCAAAATGACCTAGCGGTTGTTTCGGACTATGTCAATGGTCGCGCTCTGTCATTCCCATATACAGGTCCGCGTGTCCGTTTTTAATTTGCAACTTTTACAAATGCACCAAAATTCATAGTTATACTGGTATCAATCGCTGTGACGGTAACGGGACCCAGGAGGTTTCAAGGCTGGGAAAAAAATGCAATTTCTAAACTGCTAACTTATTTGGCGCGCGATCAGAGCTAGTCCTTTCTGAAGGCTTTGTCTCTTATACATTACTCGTCGATAGTCGATAGACAGCCCAATAAAGCGGACTTAATTCTACAGAATAGATCCCCATGGCTAACTATGGAAACATGTTAAAGGACAACAGAGATTTTTCTTAACATGGACTTAAAACATTCCACTTTATTTCTTAAATTAAAAAAAGGGGGGAAAATGGAAAAAAATACATCTGCAAATTGCAACAGATTTTGATGAATTAGGCTACTAGGTATAGAGTTCTGGTTATATGACATAAGGTTAGGGTTTGAAATTATGATTTAGGGTTAGGGTTTAGATTTGGTTATGTCATAAAGTTAGAGTGTAGGGTTATGATTTAGGTTAGGGTTTAGATTTAGGGCTCAATGCTCTAGAGTTAGGATTACACCCCCCCCCCCCGTATAAAACATTGTTCCATGCATCTCACAGGTACATGTATGCATGGCTGCATATTGCCTGGCTATAGGGCTATGTAAACAATGACATGTATCTGTGTGTTGACACTGCACGAAAAGGTGTGAAGTGGCTAGAGTTCATGTTGGCTATTACATAACAAAGCTAATACTGATATAATGGGAAAGTCAATGACTTTGAAATGTAAAATTTTAAACTTAGAACAATTTTGATGGTTTTCATTTTGTGGCAAATTTGCACTCATTTTTTAATAATTGTCACTCTGACTGTGTGTGTGTTTTTTTGTAAATCCACAGGCCTTTTGCCGATGACTGGTACGTCAATGTTTTCCGAGTCGTAACATTATGCGGCATGTTGAACCGTAAAATTGTGCGTATTTTCTACAGAATGACGCAGCACCTTTACACGAGTCATAACATTACGCGGCATGTTAGACCGTAAAATTGTGCGTATTTTCTACAGAATGACGCAGCACCTTTAAACGAGTCGCAACATTACGCGGCATGTTGAACCGTAAAATTGTGCGTGTTTTCTACAGAATGATGCAGCACCTTTGAACGAGTCGCAAAATTACGCGGCATGTTGAGCCGTAAAATTGTGCGTGTTTTCTACAGAATGACGCAGCACCTTTTTTGAGTCGCAACATTACGCGCGGCATGTTGAACCGTTAAATTGTGCGTATTTAGCAGATAAGCTCATTATACACTTACTCGATTTCACACTGCTATGGCAAGCTATTATTCATCTAAGTAGCATGTATAAGGGGGGGGGGTCATAAACCTATAAGCTTACTAAATATTTGTGTTCAGCCCTGTCATACCCCTACACGATCCTAGTTTATAATACTCACGTGCCTATAGCAGATTTCCAAATGTCCGTAAATCCATCATGAACATGGAATTAAACAGGCTTTTATAATGGTTATCCTATCTGATATCACGTCCATGTTCATACATTTTGGCATGGAGCTGAATTCGGCATCCGTGACCTCCACAACCGTATCAAAATAAATTTTAATTTTCCAACTGAAAAGTATTATGTCAGTCCGATCGCAATATGGTAGGGCGAATATTTACTAAAAACCGAAGCCGTGCGTATGAATGTTGGTACTATTACAACATAAATGTCATATAATGAGAGAAAATGTACCATTTTGAAGCATCAAACTCTAAAAAGTACTTTTTTGGCTATATAACTTGATCAATTTCAGCGATTTTAATGCGGTCTTTTTTTAATGCCATGAAAACAAATAGCTACTAGTCGTATTTCAATGTATCGCCCAGGCCTATTAGTGGTATTTAACCTATAACGAGTTGCACAACTTTTGCATTTCCAGTGTGGACTGGAAGCTTGCCCATTTCACCCCACTTGATTTGATTTGATTTTATTCGGTACTCAGAAATTACAATGTTTACATATAAATAGACAATCAACAATAATATAAGATGTACACATTTTTAAAAACAACACATTAAGATGATAAAACATTATAAAAACATTATAAAACAGCAGAGTACCAAGGATAGCCCAAAAAGCTTTTCAAAAGAAAAGCTTATTTCCATTGGGGTCCTTAAACATATGAAGGGAGGGGGAATGCAAAGAACACTGAAGACAAAAAATATGAAACACCAACACAAAAATATTGCACAAGAAGTGAGACCAGCTCACATTAATTAGCTTGACCAGCAAGGTGTTTTTTAACTAAAATTTTGAAAGTGTTGATTTTATTAACTTGCTTGATTCCCTTTGGCAAATCGTTCCAATGATGAATAGTGGTGTTATAGAATGTGTGACTAGCTTGACCTTTACAAAGAGGAACAACAAAGTTGTATGGGCTACCCTGGTACTGTGCCTATGAGCTGCAGATATACGAGTAAAATACAATTTTAAATATTCAGGGGCAAGATTATGAAAAATCTTAAAAGCATGATTTAGTTTAAGCTGAATAACCCTATCATTGACTGAAAGCATCCCAACCTTATTCAACTCGTTTTGACCAATGTGGGAACGGGGCCCCAAACCCAAAATATATCTGACAGTCTTATTTTGCATGACTTGAAGTTTATTTTTGTAATGTTGAGAAATTGACGAATACCACGAAGAGCAAGCGTAATCAAAATGACATAAAATTAAGGCCGATGACAGTATCTTGCGGGTTTTCATATTAAGGAAGCCAGCCTGTCTATATAGAAATTGAGTCTACCGCTGGTCTTCTGAATGACGTTTGCAGCAATAGAATCACCAGACAATGTGTTATCAAGTGTGACACCCAAATACTTGACAGACGTAGAGTTTTCAATAGTCTCACCATTGCATTTGACAGAGAAGTTATCAATAGCATTGAGCTTCCTTTTAGTTCCAAACAGAATGCACTCAGTCTTACCGAGATGAAGCGAAAGTTTGTTATCGATCAACCATTGTCGGCAAGACTCCAATTCTTGACTTAACTTATCAGCAACAATTTTTGGATCTTTATGTGAAACCAGCAAGGCACTGTCATCGGCGTATAAAAGAAGTTTGCAATTGACACTGATCGCCATGTCATTTACGTAACAGAGAAATAAAAGAGGACCAAGTATACTGCCTTGGGGAACTCCGCATGAAATTTCCAGTGGACCAGAATCAACCTGATTGGCATTAACAATTTGACTCCTACCACTCAAATAAGATCTAAACCAATCCACTGAAGAAACACCCATGGCCTCAAGTTTGTTAAGTAGAATGACATGGTTCACAGTGTCGAATGCTTTTTGAAGGTCAATTAAAACCATACCAGTAAAATTGCCCCTTGAAGTTTGGTTATGAACATGGTCAGTAAGATGAGTTAAGCAGGTCTCTGTTGAGAAGGCTCCTCTAAATCCAGACTGAAAACTATAAAGAATATTTTTTTTTTTTTAATAGTTCTCAAGCTGGACATAGACGGCCCTCTCAAGCAGCTTGGAAGCAACACTAAGAATACTTACTGGCCTATAATTACCAACTTCAGAACGATCTTTCTTTTTAAACAGAGGCTTAACACGGGCAGTTTTAAAGTCATTTGGAACAGAACCAGAACTAAAAGACAAATTGATAATATGAGCAAGGTGATCTTTGAGAACTTTAGCACCATCCCTGAGGAATCTAGCTGAGATTCCATCCAGCCCAGTACTTTTGGATGGATTTAAAGCACATAACTCTTTATACACAAAATCGGTAGTAACAGGTGAGAGCTGGAAAGAATTAGGAGAAACACCTTTGTCAGTATAGTAATTTGCAAAAACATCTGAATCTGTACAAAAATTTCCCTCTGATGGAGGAAGATTATTGACCAAATTATCAGCAACATTTGTATAGAATTCATTAATATAGTTAGCCACTTTGCTTGAATTAAAGCACATTTCACCATTAATATTCAACACAATTTGAGACTGATCTTTGTTCTTCGTGCTGTACCCCAAGGATTTGAGTTCTTTCCAAAGAGCTTTGGTGTTGTTTTTGTTTTCCTCGATCTTATTAGCAAAATGAGTAGCTTTTGCCTTCTTGATATCTCTTTGCACTTTATTTCTGAGTTTACAGTAACTGGAATACAGCTCAGGGTCTTTCTTATTTTTAAACATGTGCAAAAACTTGTCCCGAGCTCTTATGTCAGAAAGAATTTCACTGGACATCCAAGGCTCAGTTCTGTTTTTCAAACGAATTTCCTTAATGGGAGCAATGGTGTTTAAAATACTCAATAAGGTTTCTTTAAAAAAATTCCAAGCTATATCTACATTACTACAATACACATGTGACCAGTCGGCCACGGTCAGTGCATCCAGCAGGACATCTTTATTATAATTTTTTAGAGATCGCACCTTGATCACATTATGCCTATTGAATTGCATTACTGATCTTCCTGGTGCAATAAATGAGGAAATGATCGCTGAGGCCTACACTGACCGTGCCCGACTGGCAGATATTATTCCAATTATTACAGACAACATGATCAATAATTGTAGAACTAGTCTCAGTAACTCTGGTATATGAATCAATCAACTGCTTACAATCAAATGATTGTAAAACTTGTTTCATTTTCTTGAAGATGGGTTTATTTTGTGAGGCATAATCAACATTAAAGTCGCCGAGAATTATGAGTTCTAATTCGGGTTTGATCTTAGATAAAATATCTTCAAAGTGCTCGAAGAAATCATTATCATCAGGAGGTCGGTAACAAGCACCCACGACAATTGCTTTTGTTTTTGGAAATAGCAATTCTACCCAAACTGATTCAATTTGATCATTGCAAATATCAGATCTTACATTAAATGCAATACTTTCTTTAATATAAAGACATACTCCTCCACCATTTCTTGCTCTATCATTACGAACGATGTTAAAACCTTCAATCTTTATTTCAGAGTCTGATACAGAGTCTTCTAACCATGTTTCTGAAATGGCAAAAACAACAGCTCTTGTTTTAATGACTAGAATTTTCAGTTCAGAGAGCTTTGGTATTGAGGAGCGTGCATTAAGATGGATAAAATTAAGTCCCTTTGAGTTAAAACAGTCAAAAAGATCTTCACCAGAATCTTGTTGGTTCAAACAGTCATGCTCTTCTGTCTTGTTAGGAATCGCTCGGGGTATCACCTGATGATCTTGGTTCGTTGATCCAGAAATATTTGTTACCGCCCGAGAGGGTAAACAGCATTTCTACCCCACGGAACCCTCGATGGGTGGATGTTTTCCCTTGAATACGCAGGCCCTTAAGAGAGGCCCACACATCAGGGGAAACGGACAGTTTGGTGCATTTGGAACCGATATTGAGTAATTCTTGTCTACTGTAAGATATGTTCTTTATAACAGCGTTTGAAGAATGTTCATCTTGTGTGGAGGGTCCAGGGTTAAGTTCTATATCGCCACAGGTTAAAAGTTCTATTTGGAATGAAGCACTGGTATTTGAGTACAGATGGATGTGGTTGGTCAGGAACTTTTGATGAAAGAAAGTTTTTCCCCTTACATTGTGACTATAACAGTATTGGGGTTGAGTTTCTGAAAAAGTTTGTAAATCAGCAGCTTGTACTAGGCATGATGTACACATGAAAAGCAGCCATAGATGCTTAATGGGGCTTATTGATTGAATACCCATTGAAGCAGACTACATACAACAATAGCAAGTACAGGTAGAACATGCAGTGATCAAGTCAATGAGTTATTGATTTCTCCGTAGGTAGCATGCATTGGTATGATGAGTTATCCATACACACAAATCTCTCAGTGCCAATGTATAGGATGACCCCAAATATTTAACATCAAAATGTCATACAAATGAAGACAGATACATACATAAAATCATGTCCAGGTGAAGCAGCAATGTTATTTCAGCATACAGTTCAAATTTCAGGAACATACAAACATTAAAAATGGTAAAAAATCAACGAAGTAGCAGGAGCAAAAAGTTTATGGGGCAGCCACGCAGGCTACCAAATACACACCCCCCCCTTCACTTGCTTTTAATACACTACGCACACCATGAAATTCTTTAGAGTAATTGCAAAGAGCAAGTCTACACGTTTTACAATAAGCAATGAACTTTTTAGACTGCGACACGCCTGTTTTAGGCTGATTACATGTCTGTCCTTTAAAAATATAAACTTTTTTAAATTTTTTATATGATCAAAATAAATTACAATTTTTAGGTAATTTTTTTGTTTTGATTTCAAAACTGGACATTTTTGAGTCCATGTTGAGAATAAATTATGTTGGACATCAAGTAAATTTTCTAAGTTATTTATTTTGCGCTCTGTCGAGTATCGACGAGTAATGGATATATTCTGTAGATTTAGGTTTTGTCTGTTTGTCTGTGACTGAATGCAGGGCCGGATTTACCATAGGGCCAGATGGGCCCGGGCCCAGCCTTGTGCAGTGTGCATCTTACATTTTAGCCAAAAAACACCATGTTTTTGACCAAAATAGGCTTCAAAAATGCAAAATTATCATTATCACTGATTATATAGCAAATTTCAGCTTCAATTTGGGTAAAATAGTCTAAAATTGAAAAAATTATCCTAGTAAAATCTAAACACTTGGCAACTTGAGACCACATGCCTTCTTCACAATACGTTTGGGGCCTCCACATTTTGGCCTGGCCCAGGGCCCCCAAAAAGGTAAATCCGGCCCTGACTTAATGTGAGGCCGTCGTAGGTCCTACGGGGTTCAAACTCGGTGGGTGGGTGTAGTTCTGTCCTGGCAAGAAGAAGTTTATGTTCGTTAAGTCATCCGACCCCGGGGCCCCCTCAAGGGGTCATCTGAGGTCAAATGACTAAAAACTGTCATATGGGCATGGAACTAGGTCGTACGGGGCTCAAACTCGGTGGGTGGGTGTGGTTCTGTCCTGGCAAGAAGATGTTTATGTTCGTTAAGTCATCTGACCCCGGGGTCCCCTCCCAGGGGTCATCTGAGGTCAAATGACTAAAAAGGCATGAAACTTGGTGAAGGTCATTTTTTGGGGTCATCCAATATCACCACGGGTCATCTGAGGTCAAATTAGTAAAAATTTATATATGGGCATGAAACTTGGTGGGTACAGTCAACATTTAGAGTTATAAGTTTAGGTCATTTTGGGGTCATCCAAACTGTCATATGGGCATGACACTTGGTGGGTACAGTCAACCTTTAGAGCCAAATTTTTGGAAGGTCATTTTTGGGTACCAGGGGTCATCTGAGGTCAAATTAGTAAAAACTGTCATGTGGGCATGTCACCATCAGCCCGGGAATCGCGCCCTGCCGAGAACCGCCAAATATGGTAACCGTCTAGTCTATTTTAAAAACTGATGCATCAATGACTATGTTCATCATGTCATACCGGTATTGTCAACGCTCTGCAGGGTCTTTTGCTCTATTGTTTCCGATTAGAGCGCTGACATCAACGCACTGAAGGGTCTATTGTTCTATTGTTTCCGATTTGAGCGCTGACATATTGGAAAATGTTGCCAATCAATATTCATGAAGTCGTGCGATCAACACCTATAGCTGTTCAATTGGGCGAATTTATTGTTAGGTGCTCTTATTCATACATTGGGCGTATCGAGCTGCATCGGTTGATCCGCAATTATATTTAATATAGTATTATAGGCCTACAAGTATGATTTGCTTTGCTTTATTTATTCAGAAATAGTATGGCTATATGCTTCTCGAGTTATTAGCAAAAATGTCACATTTGAGGTCCAGGGTAGACGCGCTTGCCAGTCCTATATACACGGTGCCTATGTAAATTATTATATGGTAGGCCTATACATAATTAAACACGATGTGGACCGCGGCTAATGTCCTTAAAAATACTACAGCAGGAGCGATATCATAATTACTTCAAATCCTTATGTAGGCATATTGGCAAACAATATAGACAACTTACTTGTGTAGATTCTTATATCCACCACACACAGCGTACACTTTACCCATGCTGCTGAACTGTCCGCAGCGAAATGGTAAGGCAAAGCGTGTTCATTGAGTATAATCAAAGTGAGCGCCCAAACCAATTTGGGCGCTGCAATAGGTTTGTATTGTAGGTGAACCTCTGTTTTGTATGCAACTCACACACACCCTTGGGTTGGGTCAGGACAAAGGGTACCTCTCGCTTGAATAGGCGCTTTCACATGACTTTCGTTTCATGACATAAGTCGTGTTCACACAGTCGGACTTAAATCACTTATTACCGGTCTTAAACTACGTCGGTAATAGTATCGGATATAAGTGGCAGTGTGAATTAGCGTCGGATATAACTATATCCGACGTAATGTGCTTTAAATCCGACAATTTGCTCACACAGTCGGACTTAAATTACGTCGGTAATAGTATCGGATATAAGTGGCAGTGTGAATGAGCGTCGGATATAAGAAAAAAATTACTATATCCGACGTAATGTGCTTTAAATCCGAAAATTTAAGGCTGAAAATGACCAGGGTTAAGAGCTGTTAAGACCGATCGAAACGTTACGTCCGGTAATAGTAATAACGTGTGGACATGCAGCACTATTGGGCTGTCGGATATAACTGTGAGTATATCACTCGCGCAAAATGTTAAGCAGAGTCATAGGCGTAGATCCCGGGGGGATCCCCCCCCAATATTTTGCCAGGGGGGATGGTCCATACAATCATCCCCCCAATGTTGACGCCTGATAATGGGTTTCTGACCAAATTAACCTCATATTTGCCCATTTTTTGGCCCAAAAGTGCATATTTTCGCGTGCTTCGCGCGCATTTAATCTACTTTTACACCATTATTTCATCAGTTTAGCTTCAAAATAACAAAAAATTTTGCGCGCATCCAGCGCACAATTTAACCAAAAACTTATTCTGTCGCCAAAAGGTGCTGGATTGCCTATACTTGAATTTTTTTCCCAACTCCACCCCCAATGTCAAAAAGAAATCTACGCCACTGAGCAGAGTAATTGACTGCGTGATGTCATCATGGCTGCAGCTGCAAATATAAATATAAATATAAATAAACGCAATAGAGGGGTCAATTGAAATGACATGGGAACATTCACGGAAAGTATTTCCGGGATAAAAAAAGCTTTGGGAGGATATAGCCACGCCATTACATGACAAGGGGGGGATTCCCCATACGGTCGGGGGAGCAGATACATGCTAAGAAAAAGGCACTGAAAACTCTCCATCGTACCCTCCATGATCGGTAGCAAATGTAAACCCTCCAGAGGGCTCAGTGGGGGGGGGCAGTATGGCCCTGGAAGTAGATGGAGATGACATTTATTAAGCCATAAGCATGATAACAGAAAGGCATGTAATTGGATTTTATAAGATGATTAGGGGGGTCCCAAATATACGGAAAGAAAATAGGGGGTGTCATAAAATATTTTTGATGACCAAAATGTAGGGAGTCACAACACAACATGACTACAGATAGTGTCTTTATTTTATTCCAAAAGACGGATGCCTGTTGGGGGGGTGCAAACGGTGGGGGGGGTAATAAAATCTTTGCTAACGAAATAGGGGAGGTCGCAATTTTATTGAAACCGACTTTTGGGAGTCATTGTTATTTTTTTATTTTTTATTTTTTCAAAGATGTCCACCATGTAGGGCCTACATGTATAAAATGCGATATAGAGCTAAGTCTACTGTAAAATGGGACTACTTTGTCAAACTAAAATAATAATAATAATAACAATACTAATAATAATAATAATAAGCATAATAATATTAATAATAATAATAATAATAATAATATTAATAATAATAATAATAATAAAATAATATAATATAATATAATATAATATAATAATAATAATAATAATAATAATAATAATAATAATAATAATAATAATAATAATAGAACCTACATAAATACAAAATTGGTCTGAATTTTTGAACTTTTGAATTTGCATTTTGCTTACATGACATACCTACCGCATTGTCTGTAATTTTTTCTAAAGAGGGGCGTTTATTGAAAGTGAATTTCAAAATCGAATTAAATTAAATTTTCTGATGATGCTCATGTAGAAAGGAGGGATTTATGACCGGTAATAGGCTTATCGGACATAACACGTCGGACATACGCTGGCGAAGTTACGCAATTTATCGGATTAATTACCATAGCAATAGGTGAAAACAATTTTGAACATATAGATGGAATACAATACTGGTCTTTTCAAAGATACTAATCTTACAGGTGCAAGTAATCATCATGTTTCACCTATTGCTATGGTAGTTAATCCGATTATTATGTAACTTCGACAGCATATAGGGCTATTGCCGACAAATGTGACTCCTCGCCACAACTGAGCCCGGATGTCGCCAGTGCCACTATTGAGATATGCTCCATCGAACTTAACAATAAACAATAGGAAAGAAAGGATTTATTGACTGTTTTATTGATTTTTCACTACTTAAATGTCAAGTACTATAGACATGATATACATCATTTTAAAGCTAATTTCAAGCAGAATATTTTGGTTGAATATCTCAAATATGATGATTGGCGACATCCGGGCGCAGTTGTGGCGAGGAGTCACAAATGTGGACTCGCTAAGGGATTAGCGGAAATATTTAATTCGATCGGACATAAGCCTAGATAAAATATTACCGGTAATAAGTGCATGTGTGAACACAGCTTTATTGACAGTAGCCTGCCTATTATAGCGTTAATACGTTGTCAGGTCAGTTACCGATTTAATGGCAGAAGCTCTTTGTCTCAAACACAAGGTACCTCTGGATGAAAAGCGTTTCCGTAACTCAAATTGGCACAAAGGAACAATAGGCGTTACGTAATCTATTTCCTCTCCTTTCTACATAAGCTCCTTGGCTGACATATTGGAAAATGTTGCCAATCAATATTCATGAGAGTGTACATTCAACGTCCAGTTTTCGAAATTCTCGCTATTCGCAATAAGGGCGCCGCCAGCGGTTTGCGATGTAATCGTGATGTATCATGGGAAAGGTCGACATCAAGTCCGCGCAATACGAATATTACCATGCTATTACATAGGAACACGTGACAATATTTTTTAGTTTGTCAAAATAAAGGTGTTACACGCGAATCGATACTCATTAATACTTAATAATGTGATTTGAAATGTGCACAATTAATTTTTTCTCTATCGATTTGCGTGTAATACCGTTATATTGACAAACTAAAAATATTGTCACGTGTTCCTATGTAATAGCATGGTAATATTCGTATTGCGCGGACTTGATGTCGACCTTTTCCCATGATACATCACGATTTTCCCATGATACATCACGATTACATCGCAAACCGCTGGCGGCGCCCTTATTGCGAATAGCGAGAATTGGGTGACTTGTGTTTGGCAGGTGTGAAATACATCTGACTGGGTGTTTTAATTACGTAACGCAAGTAAGGTTTTGGCTTCATTGAATGGCTCCCTAGTGCTGTTATATGCTTAATTTCTATAATAATAATTATGTTCTTTATTCATCACTTTCTTTTCCTTTCTCTGCACTTATTCTTTCTTATTCCTACACTTTAGCAGTGGCGCGCGAAAAATGTTACCACAGGCCTATTGAAACTAAACTGTTGAAATATGGGACAAAAGTAGAATAAATTTGCGCGAAGCACTAAAAATTGGCATTTTGTGGCTAACATGGCCAAATATGAGGTTGATTTCGACAGAAACCCACACACAGGCGTCAACATGGGGTGGGGTGGGTGGAGGGGTGATTGTATGGACAAACCCCCTGGCAAAATGTTCGGGGGGATTTCCCCCCCCCCCCGGATCTATATGCCTACGCCATCGCTCTCCGGCTCCCTCTCTCTCTCTCCTTCTCCCCCTTTTCCTTTCTTTTTCATTTTGTCTTCCTCCCCTCCCTACAATCACGATCACACATCCGCTTCTCCACTTTTCACCCCTCGACTCCTCCTTCACTACCTCAATTGCCTCTACTGGCCTTTAAAATGGATATTCGTGATCTATTAAGAAACCCATTTGACTTCATTGATAGACCTATAACCAGGAGGGTGAAAGTGCATATAGGAACAATGCCAAAAACTACGTCACGCCGGTCACGCTATTGTTCGACTTAAACTACATCATTCGCCATTTTGTAAATATTAACGCATGATCGTTGCTTTGAAGTTTCCACCGGATAGTCTGTGGATAGCGCAAGAGCATGCTTTGACCATGCGCAAAAAATGAATATCATGAAGATGTTTAAGATTGATTCTTAGATGTTTCAAAAATTACCGTCATATTGCATAGATTCATCAAAGAATGGTTTGAAGTACTAACCTTATTTAGTAATTTTAAACAATCGGGAGAATTTTACAAAATCAATGTTTTTACCTGTCGGTATTACAACTCGTGAAACACATTAGTGATGTGCCTGGGTGACCTAATCTACTAACCTTTAACGTTTCCTCTATGAACTCTAACCCTCCTGCAATATGGCGCCTATTGTCTATAGTTAAACTACATCTTTCGGTGTGTTACGTAATACTACGATGCCTATCCCATTATATCGATCCCTGCTATAACAGCTATGGCACGTTGTTACAGTAATCGATCAATAACTCTATTGAATTGATTTAAATGAAGTCGTGTTCACACAGTCGGACCATTACTCGTTGACTGCCGATAAAACGCCGGCCAGTTAAAGTACATGCCCTATCACACCACTCCACACCATACATAAATTCTCCTAGTCACATTTCCCAAGTATGAAATTAAAAAAAGTCAAATTTTAATTTTGTTCTTTTAAAGTTTGGCAGAGGCGGGGTTCGAACTCACGGCGCAACGCTTAGTACTCTATGAGCCTAGCGCCTTAGACCACTCGACCACTTGTCTTGTTGTTATTCATCTGAAACTTATTTTAAAATATAATCGCAACTTCAACATAGGCCTACCACGTGACAAGCAAAGACAGAAAACGTATTATATTTTGGAATTTTATCTGCTTAAAACATTAATGTGTATTATAATATTCGTTCAGTTGGGGATGATTTGAAGTGACCGCCAATTATGACCATTTGATATTTAATACAGCTCAACTGATCGTACTTTTCCTACATTCGACCTTGCATGATTTTTGAGTTGACACAGTCATGAAAATAACTATAGATACTTGACAGACCATTACTAGCCCAGTTCTGAACCTTTTCATTGATCATTCATAACAATAGGTATCTGATGGATCAGTGAAGATAAGAAGGATTATAATATATCCGTAACCTTGATATTATAGTACATCTCGAGGAAAAAGTGCAATGGACATGTTTTCATTTTATGTTTCAAATATCCCGCGCATGAAAATTGAGTATTTAACCCAAAATGGAAAATGGAACAATTTATTGGAAATCTGTTTAACAGATTTTTTTGACATCTTTTTCTGCACTGTATTATACCTAAATTAAGAAATTTTATAAATATTCAAAGAAAATATAGGTCATCCAAAAAAGATTTTTACACATTTTGAAAAATAAGCAAAAATATCAAAATCTGTTTAACAGCTTCATTCATCAAGTCATAACAAACGGCCTACATGCTTAATTTCTAATAAAATATTGAAATTGTGAAAAATATAGGTATTTATTGATTTTCATGTTTTTTCTTGCAAATATGCTAATAATATGCAAATTATGAAATTGCAAAACAAAGTTTCTACATAGCATACATCTTTCAAGTGTGATGTTCAAAATGACAGACATCAAAAAGAGATTCGATGAAATGTAAAGGTGTAGTAACAATTTTGGCATGGACTGTCTGGTCGGGAAAAGTACGGTAATTTGAGCTGTACCAGCAATGTGGAAAAAAAGAAATAATGTAGTGCCAACATAATGTACCCTTTTACGTAAGGAGCAAAGTTCAACAAGTTATAACTCCGCTTCTGCAGTACGAATGTCAGCGGCGAATGTCAGGTTATTATTTCCCAGTCTTGAAAAAAATTGCAGGCAGAGGTGGGAATCGATCTCGGTACCTCCCGGTTAAAAAGCACTGTGCAAAACCACTAAGCCAACTAAATATCTGTTGTGAGATACTTGACATTAATCTTTGATATTGCTTAATGGAACAAATCCCGGAATTAAATCAGTAATAAAAGAAGTAGATTCTTATTTAGCGGCCAAATTGGATAAAAGGGGAAATATTTGTCCCTGCTCTAAAGAAAATATAGGGTAGAAAATTTAAATTTAAATTTAAATTAAAAATTGAGATTTTATATTTATTTATTTCACGAGGCAGGCATTATCACAGACAAACACTGTATACGCTAAAAACTCGACCCTCATTACTAGATGATGGCATAGCTCAGTGTTAGAGCATCAGACTGGTAATGTCAATATTGTTGGTTCGAATCCGCCCGTCAGCAATGGTTATTATGATTTTAATGCTACGCTACAATTTGTTCAATTTTTTTTCGTTTATTTATTTATTTATTTATTTATTTATTTAAATAATTTGATATATTTGAAAGGGGTATTTGAGCAATTTGAAATTTTTACCCCGTATAATCCTATGGGGTCATTTTGAACCCACCCTCCCAAATTGCCAAACTTAACGCACAACACCTATGAGTTTAAATCATACATAATGATCAGTACGTCCATCATGAATGAGTGGTCACTGCATTCATTTGGGAATGTGTAGGGACTGCAGCTTGATTCACCATCCACAACATGATAATGTGTGCATATGCTACATTATATACACTTGTAGGCCTATGTTATTGTTGGTGTATAAGTAATGGGCCTTGCAATTGAAATGCCTCAAGCTTTTAATCCGATATTCAGATTATCTATTTGTTTTCATGAATTGGAAGACATTCTTTGATGTATTACTGAGCTCAATGATCTGAAATTACTGGAGTGTGAGGTCAGCATAGTATTTTATTAACAGAAAGTATAGAGGCCCTGCATGAAATTATCGATTGGCTCCAAACAAAGGATTTGAGCCGGTGTCCTTCACCGTAGTTATGGCGGAGTGCAGTCCATTCAATCAAATGTTGTCATCAACCTATTTGATTGCAATCATGCTTTTGTTGAATGCATTTGAGTAGTCCGCCATATTTACGGGATGATATGTCACATGCAAGGCCTCTATTCTCCAAATTCATTTCCTAATGTATGTGAGAATGATACAATAATGACATGATGAACATAGTCATTGATGCATCAGTTTTAAAATAGACTAGGCGGTTACCATATTTGGCGGTTCTCGGCTGGGCGCGATTACCAGGCTGATGGTGACATGCCCATACGACAGTTTTTACTAATTTGACCTCACATGACCCCTGGCGACCCCAAAATGACCTTCCAAAAATTTGGCTCTAAATGTTGACTGTACCCACCCAAGTACATACGACAGTTTTTAGTAATTTGACCTCAGATGACCCCTGGGTGACCTTGGATGACCCCAAAATGACCTAAACGTATAACTCTAAATGTTGACTGTACCCACCAAGTTTCATGTCCATATATGAGTTTTTACTAATTTGACCTCAGATGACCGATGGTGACCTTGGATGACCCCAAAATGACCTTCAAAAAATGTTGTTTTAAATGTTGACTGTACCTACCAAGTTTCATGCCCATACGACACTTTTTAGTAATTTGACCTCCGATAACCCCTGGGAGGGGACCCCGGTGTCAGATGACTTTAAAACGAACATAAACAAAATGTTGTTTTAAATGTTGACTGTACCTACCAAGTTTCATGCCCATACGACACTTTTTAGTAATTTGACCTCAGATGACCCCTGGGAGGGGACCCCGGTGTCAGATGACTTTAAAACGAACATAAACATCTTCTTGCCAGGACAGAACTACACCCACCCACCGCGTTTGAGCCCCGTACGACCTAGTTTTATGCCCATATAACAGTTTTTAGTCATTTTACCTCAAATGACCCCTGGGAGGGGGCCCTGGGGTCGGATGACTTAACGAACATAAACTTCTTCTTGCCAGGACAGAACTACACCCACCCACCGAGTTTGAGCCTCGTACGACCTAGTTTCATGCCCATATGACAGTTTTTAGTCATTTGACCTAAAATGACCCCTGGGAGGGGGGCCCCGGGGTCGGATGACTTAACGAACATGAACATCTTCTTGCCAGGACAGAACTACACCCACCCACCGAGTTTGAGCCCGCCCCGTAGGACCTAGTTTCATACCCATATGACAATTTTTAGTCATTTGACCTCAAATGAACCCTTGGAGGGGGCCCCGGGGTCGGATGACTTAACGAACATAAACTTCTTCTTGCCAGGACAGAACTACACCCACCCACCGAGTTTGAGCCCCGTACGACCTACGACGGCCTCACATTAGCAGTCACAGACAAAACCTAAATCTACAGAATATATCCATTACTCGTCGATACTCGAAAGAGCTCAAAATAAATAACTTAGAAAATTTTCTTGATGTCCTTTAACATGTTTCCATAGTTAACCATCGTTAGCCATGGATATCTATGCTGTAGAACTGACCGGTGACTAAGTCCGATTTATTGGGACGTCTATCGACCACTCGACGAGTAATGTTAAATCACTTATTACCGGTCGTAAATTACGTCGGTAATAGTATCGGATATAAGTGGCAGTGTGAATTAGCGTCGGATATAACTATATCCGACGTAATGTATTTTAAATCCGACAATTTGCTCACACAGTCGGACTTAAATTACGTCGGTAATAGTATCGGATATAAGTGGCAGTGTGAATGAGCGTCGGATATAAAAAAAATACTATATCCGACGTAATGTGCTTTAAATCCAAAAATTTAAGGCTGAAGATGACCAGGGTTAAGAGCTGTTAAGACCGATCGAAACGTTACGTCCGGTAAAAGTAATTACGTGTCGACATGCAGCACTATTGGGCTGTCGGATATAACTGTGAGTATATCACTCGCGCAAAATTTTAAGCAGAGTCATAGGCGTAGATCCCGGGGGGATGGGGGGGGGGGTAAATCCCCCAGTATTTTGCCAGGGGGATGGTCCATAAAATCATCCCCCCCATGTTGACGCCTGATAATGGGTTTCTGACCAAATTAACCTCATATTTGCCCATTTTTTGCCCCAAAAGTGCAAGTTTTCGCGCGCTTCAGGAGCATTTATTCTACTTTTACACCATTATTTCATCAGTTTAGTTTCAAAATAGCAAAATTTTACGCGCGCTTTGCGCACAATTGAACCGAAAACTTAATCTGTCGCCAAAAGGTGGGGATTCCCCATACGGTCGGGGGAGCAGATACATGCTAAGATAAAGGCACTGAAAACTCTCCATCGCACCCTCCAGGATCGGGTGAAAAGTTCAGGCGCAGGAGCAATTTGGATGACCTACACGAGATTCTAGGGGGGGGGTAGCAAATGTAAACCCTCCAGAGGGCTCAGTGGGGGGGGCAGTATGGCCCTGAATGTAGATGGAGATGACATTTATTAAGCCATAAGCATGATTACAGAAAGGCATGCAATTGGATTTTATAAGATGATTAGAGGGGTCCCAAATATATACGGATAGAAAAATAGGGGGTGTCATAAAATATTTTTGATGACCAAAATCTAAAAAGTCTCAACACAACATGACTACAGATAGTGTGTTTATTTTATTCCAAAAGACTGATGCCTGTTTGGGGGGGGTGCAAAAGGGGGGTCATAAAATCTTTGCTGACGAAATAGGAGAGGTCGCAATTTTATTGAAGCCGACTTTTTGTAAATTTGGGACCCCCAAGAAAAAAATAGCATGATGATGGGAGTCATTGTTATTTTTTTTATTTTTGTCATTTTTTCAAAAATGTCCACCATGTAGGGCCTACATGTATAAAATGCGATATAGAGCTAAGTCTACTGTAAAATGGGACTACTTTGTCAAACTAAAATAATAATAATAATAACAACAACAACAACAACAACAACAACAGCAATAATAATAATAATAATAATAATAATAATAATAATAATAATAATAATAATAATAATAATAATAATAGAACCTACATAAATACAAAATTGGTCTGAATTTTGGAACTTTTGAATTTGCATTTTTCTTACATGACATACCTACCGCATTGTCTGTAATTTTTTCTAAAGAGGGGCGTTTATTGAAAGTAAATTTTAAGTGAAAATATTTAAAATCGGGTTAAATTTTCTGATGATGCTCATGTAGAAATGAGGGATTTATGACCGGTAATAGGCTTATCGGACATAACACGTTGGACATACGCTGGCGAAGTTACGCAATTTATCGGATTAATTACCATAGCAATAGGTGAAAACAATTTTGAACATATAGATTGAATACAATACTGGTCTTTTCAAAGATACTTATCTTACAGGTGCAAGTAATCAGCGTGATTCACATATTGCTATGGTAGTTAATCCGATTATTACGTAATTCCGACAGCGTATAACGCTATTGTCGACAAATGTGGACGCGCTAAGGGATTAGCGGAAATATTTAATTCGATCGGACATAAGCCTAGATAAAATATTACCGGTAATAAGTGCATGTGTGAACACAGCTTGAGGCGCCTAAATAAAGATGGGTCGTTAATAATTGTACTTCGACGGTATAGTGTGATTTTGTGTGCTGGCGAACACACAGTCACACCCTTGGGTTTAATCAGGAAAATAGGTCCCTCTCAGTCAAGTGGGCGCTTTCCACACCACTCCACGCCATACATAAATTCTGCCAGTCACATTTCCCCAATATGAATTTTTTTTTGAAGTAAAATTTTAATTTTAATTTTAATTCATTAAAGTTTGGCGGAGGCGGGGTTCAAACTCACGGCGCACTACTTTGGACACACTATGAACCCAGCGCCTTAGACCACTCGGCCACTTGTCTTGTTGCAATCCATTTGAAACTTATTTGAAGATATAATCGCAACTTCAACATAGGCCTACCACGTGACAAGCAAAGGCAGAAAACGTACCATATTTTGGAATTTTATTTACCTAAAAACATTAAAAACATTAATGTGTATTATTAGCGCTAAATTGTTGTTAACTGATGCGTGTTCGATAGGCCTATAGAAAAAAATCCAACAATAAACATGATAAATGCGCGTCTATATGGACAATACATTATATCGATTTTGATATTCTGTAAAGCACATCGTGTGGGTCTATCTATTATTGTTTTGTCAGAATTTCCGTTTTGATTACACCTTTTTTCACGACATGCTCCTAAAATCTCAAACTCAGTACTTAATCTCGAAAGCAAGCAGCATAAATGGTCGATAATTCCATTGATCTAATCGAGGTCTCTTCTGCATTGAAAGCAAGGAATACTCGACGGGCGATTTTGTAGCCCAAATCAAATCTCCCATTTGGGTGCTTTGGTAAATTAAAGTGAATTTTGGATATTTGCTTCCGTGATCATGGTGATAGCCTGCAATGGCAAATATGGTTTCCATGATTAGGCCTATTTCGACCATTTTGTATGTTTGTTTGTTTACCTAGGTTAGTCCGTATTATAAGACGCACGTTGTAATATCCAAACCTAGAAAAAATAATGGTAAACCATGTAGCAAATCAAGTGGTAAAGTTATAGGGGATTTTATTTTTCTGTTCCTCCTATCTCCAGGTGAATTTTGTATGACCCAATCGCGGGTTGGCATTTTCATTACACCCTTCAGACTTGTGTTCGGGTTTGTTTTTAATTTGACATGTAGGCCTATTTGTCATAATAGGGCTATACTTTTTAAATGTATAGCTATAACGTGCTATATAAATATTATTATACCGGTATGTAAATTAATATTATGTATTGGCCTATCGGTTGTGGGGTGGGTGCAGATGTGTGTGAGGTGGGTAGTAGGGGGTGTATATAGGGAAACTTTGGGGTGGTACTCAACACATTTTAAATATGACTTTCAATGCAAGGCTCATCGTTGCCACAAATGTTTTTTTTTTTTAGGTTATTTAATATGTTTTTATAAACTTCCATGTTTAATCTTGTATTGTTTTGGCTGCTTTCTTATGACTTTCGCTGGTTTTCCAAAAGCAGTTTCAAACAAACACAAACAAAAGGCACCATACCCAGTCACCTTCATGACAATTGAAACACTAGGAACATGATTTTTTCTCAAAGTGGACCAGGAAAAAGTTCATTTTTTAAGTTAAAAGTTTAAAAAAAAAATGGAATTGCAAATGCAATAAATTTTGATGATTTTTTAAAAATATTTTTGTATTTTGTGTTGGGGTTCGGACATAGAGTTAGAGTGTATCGACGACATCGTCGTTTACCGGAACGGAAGCGGAACGATGGGAGTTATACGCGTTTCGTGATTTTTGCTGGACGCGTCTCGGTCGTCTCGCTTTCGACGCTATTCTAGACGTACGCGGTTGTCATTTCGCGACGTCGGGCGTCGACTTCAAAATTAGGTTAGGGCTTAGAATTAGGGACGGCTATACGTTAGAGGTACATATATGATTTAGGGATATTGCGATGGTTAGATTAGGGGTATGATTGTGGGTGTAATTTTACCCCCCATTTATAAAACATTCTTCCATTTAGACAACATGGGATATTTTTAGCATGCAATAACAAGATCCATTGTGCAAAATCACAGGTCCATTGCAATGCAAACAGACAATGTAAACAGCTAGCCCTCATTTCATATTCATAACCTTGGATTAAGGGTGTAAATTACAAAAGGTGTTACATAACAAGCATTTATGGCCATGCAGAATCATAGGTTATGTGTGTACTGTAGTAAATTGTAGTATTGGGAAATTTGCTTACTGAATAGAATGCTAATGCACAAAAATTAAATGAACATTAGACTGCGGAACTCAGTCCTCAATGATAGTCAGTCATTTATCTTTTGGTCGTTATATGACTATCATTTGAGGACTGAGTTGTTATAGTATATTTTTCGAGGAGCAATTTCAGACAATAGCTGGGAATTAGTGGGGCACAGGTTATCTATTGAATCCTTTCATGACCACTGAAGCATAGTCAAGTCTGCCAAGGACACTCGGCACAAATTGAAAGACCATGTCAACTCTCGACAAACGAATGCATGCATGGCAAAGGTCATACGACACCAATTTGGTGTTTGTTATGCACCTCGAAATTAGTACCTTACGGTCTATGTCTGAATGAACATCTGGGAAAAGTTAAATTATATTTTGTTTAAATTAAATGCAGGCTTTTTTGCTAATCAATGGTTCGTTGGATGTGTTCGCCATCTCACGATGCGTCACAAATTACAAATAATTGACGCGTCATTTCAAACGGCATAACTGTGCGTATTTAGCCGATAAAACTCGGTATGCATAAAATTTCATTTTAAAAAGGTTTAATCTTGTATATGTTGTTGCTACCCTATGGCGATTACAGATATGGCCATGGCATGCATGCGCTCAGCTACATGCAGTTTCGGTCAAAGAAGAACGGCACTTGTTTACATTTTGAGAGCGTGCACAACGTAAACACGGACATGTGTTTCTGATCGGTGATTCAATCGTCTGACAATCATACAACAGACACGGTAATCTGATTGGCCGATTACGCGTCAAAATGTTGCGTCAAAATGTCTCTCATTAACAGGGCACTTGCGGCAATCTGAGTAAGGGACTGCCGTTCTTCTCTGAAACTGAGCGTGGTTCAACATGCATGCATGTATATGTGTACTTACTGTGTAAGCTTAAACACATTTTTGTGTACTCACTCCATCAAAATTGAATTCACTATAAATCCATTATAACTTGACTTCGACGAAAACATGGAATTGAATCAGGCCTTATAGTTAAATATATAGACCTAGCCTTTCAAGCACATGACACTGTTCACTTTCAAGTTTCAACTCTTATTATTTGATAAAACCGCCACTTCGCAGTAGATAGGATGTCGCCATTCTTATTTGATTTGTTTTTCTTGTTGCACACCACTATAAAAATCTTCATTGAACGACATGTTCATATTGCTGATTTTGTCAATGCTGATGGGAACTAATAATGAAATTTGGTATCAAAATAAAGCTATTCATAAGTGATAATGTTATTATATTATCTGTATACATGCTAATCATCAACTTCTTTTAATCATCAACCTTACAACCCCCTCCCCACCCCCACGCCCATTTTTTTTTCCATTAAATCAACCTGGTGTGGTTCTCAGAATAAAACACTGAGTTCGGAGTTTGATTCGAACCCGATTTGGTGGTGTGTAAAATCAAGATTTGTTCAAGTCTACTTACCACATACTCACAACAAGTATGCATTTCTCAATGGGCTAACTTTTTAGCCTGATACAGCTCTGTCCTTTTTAAACAACAATTTCTCATTCAATTAAAGCATTAAAATAAATTGCAAATTTCTATATTTTTTATTTTTTTTTTATGAAACAATATGGACTTTTCATGGTCCGTTTTGAAAGAAAAAAAATCCTCTTAAGGTCAAGTTTATTCTGTTTTTGGGCAAGCACTTTTAATTAATTGCTTGAACAGGTTTAAGTTAACAATGATTTTGAATGGTTCTTATAAGGCACAATCTCTTCCGATGAGGAACTCAAAGCGCGTAAAGGACGAAAATTGACAAACAAACATAAAAGCCATCAATTTACAAAAATTGGTTTTGAGCTGGCGTTTAAATACGGTAACGAAAGTCTAGGGATGTTACGAAGGTTATTTGGAAGTGTGTTCCAAACAGTTTATAAAACATACAGCGTAATATTTATGTTTTGTAAATGAAAGTTTTGTTTAAAATATTGCCCAATTGCATGTAAGATTGTTGATTTTTTTACCAAATGTTGGGCAAAGTTGTTTTGAGGAGACGCAAATTTCAACACATTCAAATAATTAATCACTCGCTAGGCCTGTGAATTTCTTTGCTATATTGAAGTTCTGGCAACACTGTAGCCAGGCCGGTCTTCATATCACTGCATATGGCACCCGGGGATATCGATTTACAATGCCTCGGATTTCACGTGTTGATTTTGAAAAAAAAATCAGCCGGCAGTAAAAAAAGGTGAAATCAAAACGGAAATTCTGACAAAGCTATGATATATCGCTCACGGTGATGTGCGTTAGAAAGTTGGGAAAAATCCTTCGTTAGCCAACTATATTACTTTGGAAAGCTAAAATCGAAAATCTTACACTAAATGATTGAATGTCACGCCTAAGTTTAACACTAAGATTTGAAAAAAAATACATTATCAAGCATTACAGTTTTTCCTGACATTTACTTAAAAAATGAAAATTATTGCTTTTCATTTGGCCCAGAAAAAAAAAATTACACTGAAAAGGTGTAACTCAAAATTTTGTTCATTTGAATACCAAATTCGATCGTTTATATTGCCTCATTAAATGACTGAGTGAGCCTTGCAGAACAATAAGAATCGGTGGTCCTGCGTTGAGACTGTAATGGGCACACTCCTTCTAGAATCTAAACCAGGTTTCTGCCCTCTTAGGCAAGAAACTGGTTATTAGACTTCACACCTAATGGAGTTTGTGGGCGGATGGAGAGAGGAGAATTTTAAATGCAGATAAAGAGTAAAGTTGTTTTTGTCTTTTCTACCTGGTTTTGAACCACCCGCGGTTTTGGAGCCCATTGAACGTGATAGCAACGTCATGTGTGTGTGTGCCTATATAATGTGCTCGGATTTACATCACTATGGATACTTTTGCTCACAGTCGCTTCATGCTGTTGTAATTTTTTTTAGCATTCAAGGCGATAATGTTTAATAGAATATTTAAGGCCATCTTAATTTAATAGTTCGTGTCAAAGCCCACACGCGCATTATTAGTTATTCGGGAGTTTTCCGCTATTTTTTTCTTCTAAATCCACAACACAAAAAACTCACGTCTGTCATCGCCAAAATAGCCTAAATCGTAAAGCTCAAAAAATTTCGTCATCTTGACCACAATGAAACATCATCCAGAAAAAAAAGCACTCGTCCCACAGATACAAAAAAAGTATAAAAAAAACCTCTAAAAAAACGCATTCCTCATTAGGATTTTAACTTGGGAAGGGCTTTGAGACGAACTGAATTTTATTAAATTAAGATGGCCTGATGTAAGTATTGTAATATGTACTCACCGTAACAAAGAATTGTATTAGTCCTTGTATAGAGCCAATTCAGATGCGTCGTCAAAAACCGAGATAGCCTACTCTAGCTGAATCGATGCAGATTGTGTCGGTAGTCGCAAGTGACTGATATTACTGATATGCATGAAAATTATAAACAAAATTCCGTCAGTACTTCATTTCTTACCAATAAGATGTATTGTTCTTTCCTAACAAACAGTCTACAAGAATTGCATTGCAATCACCGCATTGGTCAGGTCTCAAGCTCTTTATTATACTGGAAGTGACGTTGGGCCTGCACTGCAAACAAGATGGTAGAATTTCTGTATACGCCCCTTGTGATCACGGTTGTTTGATGTGATCATAAAACAATATAATTTCAATTCTAATCCTGGCCAAAACCAACAGCTGTCATACTAATATACACATTATATGTTTTAGCTATCTTTAACATGTATTTTCCATTCTTTATCAAATTTTTCATCTATTTCTGCCTTTTTGTGGTACTTTTTATTCTATAAATTATATGTTTGTGTGCAAATTGAAGGCGCTATATAATATTTTAAGTTTAATTTAGCCCAATAAGATGAGTTCAGTTCATGATACAACTTAGCTTTTCTAGAAAATTATGTTGCTGTTTGTTACCCATTTGATGATGTTTTAATGTCATTATACTAAGATCTTAAATAAGATTTAAGATAAATTGCGCCATCAGTGTTCAACTTTGTTTTAAAATGAATACAGTTCATGCAATCAAACCGCGTGTGACTGCGCAAATTCAACTTTAATTTGAACACTGACACCCACGTTAAGGGGAGGCAACACTAAATCACTACGCATTTTATGTAAGAACGAAATTCGGCTAATATAGTCCATAGTGAGTATGAGATTGTAGCGACCATATCTACCGACATGTTCAATTTAAATCACTCAATATCAGCTCATATGAATTCGACAAGTGTCTTCAATGATAACATGCAGAAAAAACCGAAGACAACTTCCGATTTTGAAATGTGAGTGGTGATTTAGTATATTTTTAGGCCATATTTTTTGCACCACGAAGTAGCGAAAAAAGTCAACGGTCATCGATATATGCCGACAAAAGTTTTGGAATCTACAAAAACAGAGCTTTAATTTGATACGAAATTTATTTTGCCAAGTATTGCAGGGACGCCAGGAATGGCGCTCGAAGTAGGCCAAAATCACACGTTATCCTATGGGACGCTTATTTAGTGTTGCGCCCCTTTAAAGTGGCACGCAGAATCACCGGAGTGTTACATGACCAAAATTGAGTTTTCATCACTAATGTCCTCTTCAAATTTAAATTTAAACCATAAGAAAAGCTATTTTCAAGACCGTTCTTTAATTTTTTTTTAAATTCGTCAAAATACAAAAGCAAGAAATTCAATGTATTCCCGTAATAGATCGCGTTTGAGTAACGTGTACTGCGGCGTTTTCGCGTAACCTGTCTGTCGTGCCATGTCGCGCCTAAAACAGCGGTGCGACGCCGAGGCGCTGCCGCGCCGGGCGCTGCACCATGGAAACAAGACTGCAGTAAATAAAAAGGCTACTCCATGTGGATCAAAGATGTTTTACTTATAAGTAAAACTAAATATGGTGATGCGTACACTGTTGCATGACCGTAAACGTAACCAGCCAGGCTGAAGTATGAATATTAATAAACTATAAAATGTACGGCAAGAATTGTCGCACCGCGTACGTCGAAGTTCACTTTTCAATGTGCAAACTGTAGTTAGGATATTACAAAAACGACTGCTAAGCAAGTCTACTAAATGATCTTAAAAAGTCAAGTCTCTAGGTCTGCCAAAAATCGCCCCCCGGCCTGCCGAAAATACCCCCCTCCTTGCACATGCTACATTTTTGGAATCCCAATTTCAGAGAAAATCTGTTGAAGCCAAAAACAATAAAAACACAAGACAAATAATCGGTAGGCCGTCCCCTATCCGATGCACTATAGTTTTTATGGTTCCGTTAATTATTTGTTGGTAAATTTGGGTACTGAACATGGCAAACCCATCCCACCCAACCCCCCCGCCCACCCCACCCCCATTCTGAGAAAGAGAATGTATCCTTAAACAGTGGCCAAAAGGACATTTTGGTGAAACGGCTGATGTGAACGAATGGAAGGATACAATAAAGCAAGCAAATGAACAACATTTGATATGAAACAAATAAACAAAATTGAAAAGCATTACCGGGGTTGTAATCACACCATGTGCGACGGTCATTATGACTCTTAAGTTTGATGTGATAAAACATACCACGGATGTAAAACAAATATGTTTTTTTTTTTCAATCATACGATGTTAAAACTGAACATTTCTGCAAGTCAGGTGCATGTCATTAATCACTGCAAATTAGTTGGAAAACGTTACCTGCCAAATGACACGTATACAGAATAAAATTACCAACAGAGTAATTAATATTAGTTTTATATTTATGAAAGAAATGAGCATGGTTTTATATAGGAAACAATCAAGTAACAAGTAAAGTTAAGTGGGTATTACACCCCTGGCCAATTTTGTACATATTTTTGCATTTTTCTCAAAACATTATAACGCATTGGTGACAAGTAAGATATTTATATTATAGGGACAAGGACTACAACTACTGCACTGAAGATTCCGCAACTCAAGGCAAGCAGTTATTGATTTATTGATCAAATACTGGTTTTCCCTCATTTTTGACTGTAACTCCACAACTGCTGTCTGTGCTGAAATAAATTTACCAGTGCAGTAGTTGTAGTCCTTGCCCCTATAATTTGTATATCTTACTTGTCACCAAAGCGCTATATTTTTTGAGAAAAATGCAAAATAGGCACAAAATTGGGCAGGGGTGTAGTACCCCCTTGAATTACAAATGCATAATAACAATGCAGCGAACGGGTCATGCCTTCCAAGCGACTAACATGAGAGGGGTCTGGGCCTGTATGCAGGACGCTACAAACATTTGCTGGATCATTACTGGATCATAGAAATTCGAGTTTAGTTAATAGCTTTTGAGACCATTAAATTGCATGGAAGCATTTAGGGTAGTCCATAATGTTCGCTATTTTCACTTACGCACAAAGCGTCCGTAACTTTTTACCCTCCTCCTCCTCCACGAGTTAAGCACAAATAAAACGGTGAAGGATTTTCCTTGAGTACTAATGATAAATATCCAAATACTCTGTGGAATACCATAACATGTGTGTACGATCTTTACCTTGGTACTGGAGCCCCCAGGGGATCACCCACTGCGCTATATATATCAATCAAAATTAAACTAAGAAGTATGCGAAGGTCCCATGCAACTTTATTTTCTTCTCCCATGACAGACTCCCGGGGGGGGGGGTACTCAGTACAAATGACCATACGGGGACGTGCCGCAAACATGGGTAGCATTTTCAGCCTTCTGGTATATCAATTACCCCTTTTTCAAAGCCTATTTTGGTATATGAATGGGTCCTTTTTTTTCAAAATTTTCTCAATTTTTTCAGAA
>NW_027305568.1:0-170007 GCF_039555335.1 Amphiura filiformis | reverse complement strand
TATAAGGTTAATTTGGTCTGAAACCCACATAGCCTAAAGACAGGCTCCTCAGCATTGGGTGATTGCTGTGGACCACCTGGCCTGGCAAACTTTTTTGGTGACGATTGCCCCCCATCCCCTGTGGGGATCAACGCCCATGCTAATAGATTCACTTTTATGAGGAAATTTATAGGCGTGTGCTTGCAGGTGGTCATATGGTGAGGAGCGTCTGAGGGTTTGTGTGTGTAGCATGTGACAGTGGTGTAGATTTTTTTGACATTGGGGGATAAAGGCAAAATGAAAAATTGAAGTATATAGTGAATCAGCACACCTATCGTTGACTATGTTTATGGTAACAGGCAAGAGTGCGCACTTTGCCCCATTGAAGTAAAATGAAGCTTTATATATGTGTCAATGAAGTGAATAAGTCCCTTAGACAATTGGTACAGGCATGATTGATATTGTTACTATACAAAAGACCTTCCAGATACTTGGTATTAAATAATAGTGAATGACTATTAAATTTCTCACATAAAAATAAAAATCACAACCCCCTGTTTGTCAAAGTGAAAATCACATAACCCCCTATATCCCCCCCCACATTACTAATAATGTTCGAATACGGGCGTTGGAGATTACCGGAAGTTGACGCAACGACTTACATCAACTTACTGATTAATGCCAACGAATAATGTAAGGAGTGTACATTATTTTATTATAGTTCCAAATCACAGTATAAAAGGAAAGTTTATTGGCCTTGATGAAATTCAGGATACTTTTAAACACAATCAGCAAGAACGAGTATTATTCGTATATAAAACAAATATTGACTGCTTAATAAAATTATAGGCCTTCAGCTTCATTTCTGCATATAGTCATGGTATTGACATCACCTCGGCCCCTTATATTAAGAAAACGTTTGGATAGTATTATTTTAGATTAGAGACATCGAATTGCACTTGATGAAGAATGTCCTTCTGATATCAATAATTTTGATTTTTTGAGATTCAACAATACAATACTTTAAGGCAAATTATAAAATTATATTTTTGATATTAAATTTCAACTTTATAAATTGATGCTTAGTTGACGATCAATGGTACTTGATTCAGGTGGATGAAAGATATGGATTTTACCCTTAAAACACAAAAAAAAATTAGGTCTTTGGGGAAAATATCCATTCTTCAATATGAAAGGTCAACATTGTCAATTGACCGCTCGCTTTTTCTTCCCAGCCAGATATTAATTCCCTTTAAGAATATATCATTGATTTATATATTCTACTGGACTGTTATATATCAAAATTTAAATATATCAAATTTTATAATTTGTCATAAAATCTGTATTATATTGTGATTTTCAAAAAATTAAAATTATTTGAGATCAGAATGACATGCTTGCATTCATAGGAATGCGATCTGATAGAAGTCTGAGGGTGCTTTCCATGTCCCACAAAAAATACCACGAAACGCAATAAACGCTCATTCTAGATCCTCAGCGCAGTCAATATTTAATATTTTGTATACTAGAACAACAATTGGTCCTGGTGGCGCTATTACAGTAACCGTCTATACACACTAAAGGAAGTGCCCTAAATTTTACGTATCGAATTAAGTGATGAAATTGTACGGCTGTAAATTGACTTGCGTTCCGTTACAGTAAAGTAATTCCTCGCCCTAACTTTTCTGTAGTCAACAATATTTATCACGAAGCTCGTAAATCGGCGGGGTCTTTTACAAAATATTTTTGAGAATCGTCTTGTAACATCTCGCCAGAAGCATCAAGAATTACAATTCAAGTCCTATAATTTCTTTGCCTAATTCCTTTCACACACAAAATAAGTACAAAAACAGGTCAACTAATAGCACTTCAATCGGGTCTACTTTTTAAGGAAATCTGATTGGTATGTGTTGAGGAAATGTACATATTTGAAATAGATAATGGATTATGATTGGCGTGTGGTGAGGTTATTTTAGAAATGCCGTTATATCCCATAAATAGTTTAGATTATTATAGAATGGTAAGAAATGAAATAAAGCCTGGATTGGTAATTTTAGGACAGCAGATGTCTAGAGTTGAAAAAGGAACCGTAATCGCAGCAACTGCGTTACAGGCCAGCAACCGCCATTGCATGTGTGCTTCGTGGTTCTCGGATGTGCTGAGAGAATAAAGACGCCAAATGTCCGAGGCAGTAAAACGGGAATAATGGGTGAGGCAACATTACTATAATGTTTTTATCAAGCCGAGAATACATTTATTTGCGTGTCAAGGAAAATACAACTTTTATCATTCTATTAATACAAAATAGTGCGATTTAAAGAGAAAATATCACTTTTTTTTGCCCAAATATTGGCAAGTTGGTTACCCTGCAAGGCGGAGCGCCTACGCGCAGCCAAAGCGCAAGCGATAGCGATATTGCAGAACGCGTAACCAATCGTAATGTTTTATGCGTTGAATGCGTAACGACGGGCCATGATAACTGCATCGCGCTTTGCTGTGCGCTGTGATGCGAGAAGAACATAAAGTTCAAGTTTTGAGGACAATGAGGATTATGTGGGAAACGGCTTGTTCTTAAATCTTGACGAATTTTTTGTTCATAATTTACTGCGTACTATAGGATTTTCGCGTTCACTGACTGACTCTAGGAGGCCCTGTTGATGACTGAGTGGTTATCTTCATATAATCCCCCTAAATGCTTCTTGAACTGCATTTTGCAAACTCTTTTATTATTGACCCATAGGCAAATCTTACTGGAATTCATATGGACCGAACCTGTTCCTGGTTGTCTGTCATTCTTGATAGACTAGGGCTGTACACGGAATCATATTTATTATGTTATGGTTTTACTTTATTAAAGCTGTTCTTCTACTCATCAAAGCTGGATGATCATGCTAGGAAACTGAACTTCATGATATTAAACTATTTCAAATGGAAACGCGAATTGGTTTGGTGAAAAGCAACTAAATCTGGGAAGTAAGGAAAAGGACAAGAAATTTTAGTGATACTCGACTCCTTTACCGTGAAGTGACTGAAGGCTGGTTGAAGGTCCATTGGTATACAGGATAATACCTAGACAGGTAATAACAATAATCGAGAATTTTATTTTTTATATATTTAAACACCCAGAAAAAAAATAAGAATATACCGAAAATAAATGTTGATTAGTAGTAGAGAGGATCGATGAGTCCTCTCATAATTCTCAAAAAATTCATATTTCTCCTCCAAGAACTTCATAATCGAGAATCTGATTTCAAATTCTAAATACCAAGAAATAATGTTAGCTTATTAGTATAGCATTGTCGGAGCCTGGAAAATGATCCATCTTCAGTTATTGTTATTTCATCTTACTCTCGCATATCGTAACTGTACTTCAGAAGGCGTTGGTAGTAGAATACATGCCTGATTAATGGAGTAAATTGAGTAAATTTAGAAACAATAGGGCAGCTATGACACGTGAAAAGGCAAAAACTTCTAAAATTAGTTATATTGAAAGATGTTTTTCATTTAGTCATGGTAAGAAATATTGAATATAAATTTTCTAACAACAGAACTTATCTCATTGAGTTTAAAGTAAAATTAGTGTGTAAATTTGTTGGATCCAGGATTAACTTAGTGGAAGCTCCTTGGTGACAGTAGCGCGTGGCATTTCTTTATATTATTTATTTAGAAATATTTGTGCCTTTATTCACCATTTACTTTAGAACTGTATTGAAACATGCCAGTTATTGATAATACCCATCCGGATACTTTCGAATACCAAGTCACTGACCTTCGATATGTTGCGTGTATACAGTGGAAGTTGGATTATACGTAAGCAAACGTATGCAACTACGTGATATTGCATCAAATAACAAAATGTAACAATGCCAAAAAGGTAAAGTAACATAAAAAGTTGATAGATTATTATAAAACCAAATAATAATTATAACATATATAGGCTAAGAAAAAAAAACAGATACCAACTGGGAATGCGGTGGTTTCGATCCTCTCACATGTAGTTATTATATACCGTAAATCTTTCCTCAAGTGTGACAATATTTGCTAATCGTGATCAGTTTTGTGACCTTTTGATCTCGATTTTAGGTCAAAGGTCACAGCGTATTTCAAATGGGCTATCAATTTTTTTTTTTTTTACTTGACCATAAAACGTATATCAAAATGATTGAGCTGCAGTGTTGTTATAAAAAAAATCAATCATAGTATCTGCTTAATCGATCAATGTTTTGAAGTATGACATTTAAAAATTATAAGTATGCAAACAATTACTATTTGGACTAATTTTTAAAATTTTTGCCAAAACGATAATTTCTTTCCATTTATTTAAAAAATGTTTACACCCAATGTTATTACACGTTGTTATATGGAACTCTTCATGGCTGCTACAACTCAATTTCAAATTTCTACGAATCTGTTGTTGCCATTGCACTGTTTTAATTTCTGCAAAATGGTGTGTAAAATGGTAAATGTACATATTATGGTGGTTGCCATGGAAACTGAAATCGAACAATGCAAATTTTTACATTATGTTTTAGAATAAAAAAGTAAATCTATTTTACCGTCAATTTCAAATATATTCCCGGCCATTCAAAGGTCCACAACATTTTTAATTCATGAATATAATATATTTTTAGCCATTGGCCCCAAGACAACAAATTGTTAATGACTTGTCGTTTTTAAAATGTCATAGATCAAAATCCATCTATAGGTCAATGACCAATGATGTGTTTGCCCCTATTTGTTCTAAAATCCGTCATCAATTCATTTGGTATACTTATGTTATCAATAACATATTTCTTTTTATTTGTTTCTCCTATAAAATGAAAATTTAGCAGTTTCCATTGAAACATATTTAATCTTTTAACCCTTAAATATAGGTCACAAGGTACAAGTTAGCATCCACTTGATGGCCAGGATGTCCAAATAAGTTGTATTTTTAGTAGTAGATGTTGGTATGATAACGCCCTAAGACAGCAGATCAAATAAAAAAACCTTAAAAATGGATCATCATCGCTCCCTGGGTAGCTATAGCCGTTAAAAGTTGCCCTACATTATTAGATATTTACTCATGAAATCTGAAATATTATGGTAATCAGAAGGAACACTTTCAAACGAATATCATCATCATTTTAAAGAGTGGGTTGTTGACGGTCAACACTCAGAGTGGATCCATGTCAACTTGGGGGGCTCCCAGTAACGTGTCTAGCAATCTCTACTTTATAAATGCTTACCGTGATCTCTACCACGATCAGAGTAAATGTTAAACTGCAGATGGCCTTTAATACCGAGAAATGAAATGTCTGTCATGAAAGTGACACATGCAAAGAATCCATCAACATACACAAGTACATATTAGGAGGACCCATCTTTCAGGATACTTCAAACCATTGGGGAGTCGAAATTACAACAGATCTTAAATGGAACCAATACGTTGACAAGATCACTATGTCTTCTCCAATCGTAGTCTAGGCTTATTACGACGCAAAAATTTCCAAGAAGAACAAAGTCTCACGAATAATTATCAATTAGCATGGTTAACACGAAGTTAGGGAAGGAAAAACATGATTTGTAGTTTTAAGATTGTATTTTGATGGTTTGTACAGCGCCTTGAGACCCTGTTTGGGTTACAGGAGCTTATCAAGTGCGGCTTATTATTATTATTATTATTTTTATTATTATTATTATTATTATTATTATGATGATGATGATGATGATGATGATGATGATGATGATGTAAAAAACTTTCTTTTTTTTTGGTTTAATGATGTACAGGGTGTCCCAGAAAAATTACTGAGTGAATAAAATTGAAATTGCTAACGGGGATTAAGCATAATGCGCGCATCAATGCAGTTAATTCCCAAATTTGATCAACAGGCGCTTTTTTCATTCTCGCTCACCGCTTCCTGCAAAGTTTGCGTATCTCATTAGATTTAGTCCACATTATCTATTTTATAATCCCACGGTGTTATGTCATGCATGCTTTCACTGAAGATGAATAACAGTTTGTCCGAGAAAAACTTTGATTTCTGCAATTGGAAGCTTTCCAACTTTAATTTTTAGGCTGTGCAGATATGTTTATATTTTAATTTTCCAAAGAACATTTGAGCTTAAGAATGACAATGATCAAGTGCTTACAGCTTTATTGTGAATTTCTGGAAATATTCCAAAACATTAATGTGTGTGATAATTTTTAAGCCAGCTGGAATTCTCTTATGTAATAATTCTTTATATACACATTTATATCAACATTAACGAAAAAGATATTTATGTAAGTACCGAACATCATTTTTGCATGCAGGCTTTCATTTTAATATCGTACTGGTTTTCAAAATTGAACAAAATGTAATTAAATGTTCTGCAAGTTACAGGTTTTTTTTTAAAAAAAAGGACGAAAATGATTTCACCGAACAAAAATATGAAACCCATTGACGGTTAACTAGTGCGCATTGTGTTGTCAAACTTAATGAAGTAAATTGACATGATTGCGTGTTATGTAATTGCTCATTTCTTCGCAATCAGTCAATCGATTCCAGTAAAATTAGCGCTTTTTGATTCTGATGTCTATTATTACTTTCACTTTACGTCCAAATTCATTCGCCCGGTGATTTATTCTGGGACACCCTGTATATTTATACGTAGCGGTAAATGTACAAAAGATAGCAAAATACACTTCTACGCTACTCAAATTTGGTATATTTACCGGAGTTAAGCTTTCACTGGTCAACCGGCGTCTTCAGCCGATGTTATTGCTCTGAAGATTTGTTTTGTTAGTTGCTTGTTTAGATATTCTCCGATGACGTCATATGTATATGACGTCAAACAAGAAGACGTTGTGGCACCCCTTGGTTCAGGGGTGTCAGGAGGTTGTCCCAAACAAAGTCGATGTCTAACTCTTTTGTCACGGTACGGTCTGTATTACTTCCTAGACCCCACGCCCACGAGGAAAGTCCTAAGACCCATCATGAACACTTTACGTTCTTCCAGTCAATCTGGTGCCCTTTGCTCCTTTCAATATGTTCTTTGATCACTGACTTGAACTGTCCGCTTTGACAATAATTATGTTCTTTAGCCTCTATTCGAGCTTTAAAATCCTGATTCATCATCAATGTATAGGGAGTCACACTTTTTAAAAATCTGGTCGGTTTGGGTGGATAGGGGAGCAAAGGATGTCGTCTAATCTCCCCGAGTATAAAATGTCAATGATATATTTTTTTTATTACAGAACTCCAACAATAGGTGGCGGGCTTTTTCGCTGTCGATAAATCATTTTGGAATAAACTTGGAGCTTTTTGATGACGGATTCAAGATCTGGGTGGTGACAATCTGGAACTTTCTATTCAAGGTAAAATGTAGTCCTGCTTTTCCATGACCGTTAGGGACGCCGGGGTGCCAGGAAGTCAGCCACAACGGAGCGCCAGATGAGTTGATTGTTAATGAGGCGTATGTCTGTTAACTACTGCTAACGGTGCAAATCCACTGGTTTGTATCAACATCTGATCCAAGACTACTCTGCTCGGCTTTTCAAATTTCTTAAATAATACAGGTCGTAAGAGCAAGAATATGGACCGACATGACAATCTGGAAGACATGGAATGACAAGCCTCTGGAACACATGCACCCGATACACGCATTAACTTTTTGTACATCGTAATATTATCAGTGTCCATACGGGTCGTATGGGCACGGTAAATTCCGGTGATGGGATAGATATTCTGTATTACATCATACATATGGGCACGGTGTACCCCGTTATCAAAATACCATGTACTCTCAAATACACAGCAGTGATAGCGTTCTCAGTTGGTCAAAATTCATTTTTGTAATGTATTTTCAACCCCACGTAGTGAATGAATAATATTTGAGGTAATATGCGACAACATAATCAATCAATCTTTATTTTTAAGAAACATATAAAGATAGAACATTATAAACCCAGGTCACGAGCTGGAAGAGACAACATTAAAAGGACATACATACAAATAACAATAAATAATGCAAAATATAAAAATACGGTGGAAGCATGCAATGTGGTAAGCCAGCCAGAGGAACCTAACTTTTGAGGTAGGGCACTTTCCTCATGGGTTCATGTCTGCTGTATAGCTGCATAAAAAAGCACACAGCTTTTGAAATGTATTTGAACACGGATTTGTTACTTTGGCGCCCACAAATTTAAAATATGGAACGTAATCTGGTCGTGTTCGCAGCAGTTATGTTCTCTAGCACCAATTTCTATATAAACTAGATCGGCTTTTGAAGTCGGGACACATTTCAAGATCGCTCACAAAGATCCACACCTCTCAATTTTTTTCTACTTTGCGCTTTGTTAATGTTCATTTCGAAAGGGATGGTGAGTTACACATCCTGAGTGCGTTTGGTGCTGTTATTTATAATAACCAAGTCACGGCGTTGGCTGGTGGTGAGAATATTGGGAGAAATGGTACCCGCCAATGGTGCATCCAGAAAGTCTCGCATAGATCTTTTTTTTAAACCCCAGAAATAGCATTTTGGGAAAATAACGGCCTGCAATTGGATCAAAATGGTCAACATGACGGAGTTGTGCTGGCAAACCCACCCTGGTTGTGGGACGTAGAACAGATGTTAAGAATGTTCTGGAGGGTTTTTTATTGTGGCATAGTTTGCAGGAAGGTGGAGCGCTTTCCGAAGTCCGGAAGAAAGTTATAAAACGTTGGAAGAAAATCAATAGCTGAACAGATCGCGAAATCTCAGCACACCTCTCGGAGGTCAAAACTACCGGATCACCAAGTGAGGTCACTGTTTTCCGACCTCGATTAAATTGAGGAAATTCTTCAACAATAAGAGGGAGGATATAATGTGTCCGTATAACAGTAATATTTTTATATAACACCACTGGTGCTCAATTAATAAACATTTAATTTATGCAAATCAAAAATTCAATTAGCATAACGAAGTAATATTCATAAATAAATAGTAACTGTTTCTGTTGGATGTATACTTAGTACATGTGAAAATCCTGCCAATAGGTTTTAGAAGGAATCCAACCCAAAAACGCTCAACGGTCCATGCAAATTAGCTACTAGGCACAACCCCGGGATACTACACTACCAGGGAAGTTTAGCAACTACTCTGGTGGCACTCAGTACAAGCCAAGAGGCTGGGGGTGCAAAGCCTTACTTGATCTACCCATAATGGGGAGTACTTATGAACGCTGCGTAAAAAGGTTTTTTCATATGTCAGCATAATCACATTTTTCTAAGATATAAATTTCATAGTGTTGAAACAGATCATCGTCAATCATCGATTTTGGCATTAAATTTCTTTTTAACTATTATATCTACATATTTTGATGCAAACACTTTAATTTTTGTTTCGTCAGAGTATATGTTCGTTTGAGGTTTTGAAAATCCTATCGGGGTCTCAACCCCAAACCAACTAACATCTCACCAGTCATGAACAACACGCCCACGTTATTGCTGATAATGGTCTGTTTCTCTCTTTTATCTAATACATAATGGCAGGTGTTGACCACGGAGGAAAGACCAAGCAACGATTTGATGGTATTTGGCGTGGAGATGGTCTAACTCTCCTCTTACTTTTTTGTCCCCTCTCATTCCTATCATTTTCCTTACCTTCTATTTATTTACATCTATTTATTTATTTCTTCATTTCTTCCTCTTCTCTCTTCCTCCAGTCCCCCTCATTCTTCATATCCCCTCTTCCACCTCTACCTCCCTTATCCCTCCCAAGACCTCTCACAGAAGAGCCCCCTTCAGTACGCCACTATTTATGACATTCTCTTCTTTTAAATAAAATAAAATGTCAATTTGTGAAACAACTTTTATATAGGCCTATACCGGTATATTATTATATGTTATATGTATACGTAGCTATTACCATTATACAGTAGGCTCACTATAGACATGCAGACATGGCAGCCTTTGATGTATAATCATTCAGCAAGCACATTCAATTTATTTAAATGAAGCACCTAAATTCAAAGGGTGACAACGAACTGTACATCAGCGGCTAATGTGTGCCTTTTTTGTGCTTACGGCTACCAATCACACCCTTGAGTGGTATGACAACAAAAAGGTACTTTTCGTTATAGTAGGCGCTTTTACGACTTTCGTTTGATCACTTATTGACAGTAGTCAGCTAGGTAAAGCGTTAATACACTGTTGGGTCAGCTTACTGATTTAATGGCGAACCCCTTTGTCCCAAACAAAGGTACCTTTTCGATGAATAGCGTTGTCAGATTTCAAATCGGTACAAGTTTACAATGCGTTACATAATCTATTGCCTCTCCATCTTTAATAGCTCCATGGTAAATCATGTATCGTATCCTTAAGGTTATACAAAGTTTGATTCCAGAGGGCATAAGTTAATAATAAAACAGCCATGCAGAAAAAAATACTATCTCACAAACACGCCTCAGTGAATAATACATACTATCAAAATAAAAAAAATTATGTTTTTAATATAATATCATAAGAACATAATAATGCAATGATAATATAATAGTATAATAATATAATAAACATAATGGTATAATAGTATAATAATAATATTTCTAATTCTTCATAGTGATGGTAGAGTACATTTTAAATGTTTTTGATACAATGGATGGATAATATAATGCAAAGTAAATATTATCCTTAGATGATATCTGTTGTGAAATAAATCAATGCCGCTATAGGCTATAATAAGCCTTCCAGTAGAAATACCCTGATTTGCAATACACAACAACAATACAACAACAACAATAAAAACCAACAACCAATATCTAATTTGTAAAAAATATTCATAGTCTAATATAGGCTGCGCCTATTTAGACTAGCAGTAACATGAGTCGTACTTGACTCAAGGCCAAAATCACCTTTTTTCCTAACTCACTCGAATGCACAACAAAACTACACTGTTTGTTTAAGCTAACAAAATCTAAGTCTTAATTGAACGTAATGTAGATTGGTACAATATTAATGAACAAAATGAACATATACAATAATCACACAATCACAATAATGTTTTAAGTTATTGGTACTA
Organism: Amphiura filiformis; assembly: GCF_039555335.1. Lineage (NCBI taxonomy): Eukaryota > Metazoa > Echinodermata > Ophiuroidea > Amphilepidida > Amphiuridae > Amphiura > Amphiura filiformis. The sequence continues at coordinate 159,009 of NW_027305568.1, read as the reverse complement.
GCCAGCATTCTTCTTCTTGAAGATAACAGAGTTCTTTGGCAATCCTTCTGACGGCTGATGTATAATCCTTAATCACTTGTCCTGCGAAAATCAGCGAAGTCCGTTGTACACTTGCATTAATAAATCCTTGCATATAAAATGCACACACGAAAATGGTGCTGCTTTCTCCAAATACTAAACTCCTTGCGTCGTTCTCCAAACACGTTTATAACTCCTTGCGCAGTTCTCCAAATACTAAACTCCTTGCGCAGTTCTCCAAATCTTTTTTCTTTTGCGCCGTTCTCCAATACTAAACTTTGGTGCTATTTCCACCTTTTCACACACAATATCTTCAGGAAGCAGGACTGCAATGCAGTTGTCCACACTTATTTTGACAGTTGTGTTGCTCCTTAACCAGACTTCAGCAAATGGGCAGAAGAAAATATATTTTTTTCTTGGAAGAAGTACGTTCTTTGACGTATTCTAGATCTTCTCTCGACAACACCGGCAGGTAGTAAGTGCATTGACTACTTAAATTAACTCTGGTTAGCAATTTCTTTGAAGGAATTGACTGTAAGCATATTAGCTAGCTAAAATCTTGTGCGAAAATCGTTGGGACAGATGATGTTTGAAAGACCAAATTCCTGTGAATTGAACATGACGCTGAAAATACATGACAGGTTTCATAGGTCATGCATTATGTATTTGTTTACTCTCTCCCCTCGCCCCGAAAAACAATGTTGGAGCACAGAGATGAGCTCAACCACTTTCCACTATTTTTCACCATTCAACATTGAATAAGGAGCGGGGATGCATTGAATAAGGGGAGCGGGGAGGCGTGAATTAAAACAAACCGTCCTAATATTGATAACGTGAATTTGTATATATCTTTATATTAAAAATAAAAGGATTGACAATATTGTGATGTGCCCTCAGTAATTTAATTTGATGATTTATCTTTTGTTTACAAAGTTACATGAATGATGACATTTTGGGGAATTCTCTCAAATTGAGCAAAACAAGTTGACTCATATCTAATTTGGAATATTTGGAAATCCTGAGGTTGTAAATGAAAGTGATGTAATGGAATTCCCTCAGGAAGTGATGTAATGAGAAAGGTTAATGCTATAATTAAGGCTTGGGAATTTCAAGATCACATTTATTATTAATATTGGGGATTTCCGCTTGATATATAAGAAAAATGTAAAACACAATTATTGTCACAGTTGATATTGTTGATCTGGGCTAGCTAGCTATATGCTACAGTCCACCTTCAAAGAAAGCAAATTGCAAACCAGAAATATTTTATGTAGTCAAAGGACTGCTATTTGCCAGTGTTGTCGGAGAAGATCTAGAATACGTCAAAGAACGTACTTTCTTCAAGCAGGGCTGTTCCGACCATTAGCCAGGTAAGGCAAACGCATAAAGGGCGCGAAAAGGAGAAAAATGATAGCGTTTTCTCCTTACAGGGAACGCCGAATTGACCAATTCAGGATCGATTCTGCGCCCCTCCAAGTGGTGAAAGTCAAAATTAACCCGCGCTTCGCGCGCAGTTCGAACAAGTTCATTATTTTGCAATATCAATTTAAGACCGATATTCAATATCATTATAACCCAAATTAATTAGTGGTAAAATCCTAGCTCCGCCACTGAAAAAAAAGATTAACATTTTTGGTATGTGCTCGGGGTAGGGAGAGGCTTTGCCTATGGCGGCAAAACCTAGGAACGGCCCTGCTTCCCCAAGAAAGGAATATATATTCTTCTGTCGACTAAGTCTGTGTTTTGATTCAACGCAACTGTCAAAATAAGTGGGGACAACTGCATCACAGTCCTGCTTCCTGAAGATATTGTGTGAAAGGTGGAAATAGCACCATAGCAGCGCAAGGAGTTAAGGTTGGAGCAAGCAGCGTAAGAGTTAAGTTTGGGAGGAGAAAGCAACGCAAGGAGAAAGTAACGCCATTTTTGTGTGAGGATTTCACACGCAAGTATATTTATAAACTCAAGGATACACTGGACTTCGCTGATTTTCGCAGGATGAAGTGAAGGATATATTACATCAGTCGTCCAGAACATTGCAAGAACTTTATGATCACCAAGAAGAAGAATGCTGCTAAGTACTAAATAGATAAAGAGTTATTATATTTGATTATTGTGTATGTGCATTTGTTATCATATATTATACCAATCATAACGGGCTTTCAATTAAAGACTAAAATTTGTTAGCTTAATCAAACAGTGTATTTGTGTTGTGCATTCGTGTGAGTTCGGGCAAAGGTGATTTTGGCCTTGAGTCAAGTAATGACGACTCGTAAATAATATAAAAATATGGCAAATTTATTAATCTATTCATAGCTGAAAGAATGATCAAAAATCGAACAAATGTTGTTTAGAGATATGGTCATATTTATAATATTAATGTTGTACTTCAACATTGAATAAGGGAGTGGGGATGCGTGAAATCAACAAACTGTCCCAAGCTTTTCGCGCGGGATTGTAGCCTAGATCAACACTATAGACTGTGACAATAATTGTGTTTACATTTTCTTATATATCAAGCAATGGGAAATCCCAAGTATTAATAGCCAAATGTGATCTTGGGAATTCCCAAGCCTTAATTATAACATTAACCTTTCTCCTTACATCACTTCCTTAGGGGAATTACATGACATCATTTTCACCTTTTTACAACCTCAAGAGGTTTCCAAATATTCCAAATTAGATATGATTCAACTTGTTTTGCTCAATTTGAGAGGGGAATTCCCCCAAAATGTCATCATTCATGTAACTATGTAAACAAAGATAAATCAGCCAATTAAATTACTGAGGGCAACATCACACCTCCCCCTTAAAAAAGAAAGAAAGAATGTAATGAATGTAGATTCACTAGATATTTTAAAAGTGTTTTTGTATTATTCTAATTATCAAATCAACTTTGCATTTTGCATAGACTTGGATGTGTGGCGGTTCAATGGAGATCATGCCTTGTTCACACGTGGGTCATATCTCTCGTGCTAGAGCAACATATCCGTTTTATGCCGATAACCAAAAGCGTTTAATGAAGTATGGATAGATGGCCTCACAAAGAATTCTTCTACTTTTACAATCCGAAAATGGAAAGAAGCTGACGCTGGTAATGTGACGGACAGACTAGCTCTACGAAGGCGGCTGAATTGTAAATCTTTTGGATGGTATATAGAGAATGTCTTTCCATGGAGCAGTTTACCAAGCAGTTTACATAAAGGTGTGGTATTTGGTCAGGTAAATGTGAAAGGATTTCGACAATGATAGTATTACTAAGGTAGCTGAGATGACATCATTTGCACCCTGCCCACCAGAACAAAACAAACATGATCCGAGGACACAATCAGGGCGTTCCCAAAAAGAGCAAGTGGTCCCAATGCAGATATTCAAGATGGAAGCCAAAAATGGGATCAAATTTGATAAATGTCCTAATGTTATCAAAACCTACATCATTGGCTTCAGAAAATGTATAATTTCAGTAATCTAGGATGTACCGTCTCATGAGTTATGACGAAAATGTTATTGAGGTCAGGTCAAATTTTTGGGCTCCACACGGGTCAAAAGTAAAAATTCTCCGATTTTGTTCAAAAATAGTTTTAAAACTGTACGAGTTGTCATCACATCTTAAAATAAGAATAGACCGCACCATCTCAGATGCTTCCCGTGCATAAGTAAACTTAATTGTTAATGACCCTTGGCCCCAAATAAAAAACACCACGTATACATACATTGGGTAACAACAATAATTATTCATGTGTAAACATACTGTCACTGTGCTTTGTTTTTCTTAGCTGAATGAATTTCGGTTTTTTAAATGAATTTTGTTTTATGCCCGAAGTGACCTCAAAAGTCGTACGATTCATAGACATTGGGTAATAGCAATGCATGTGTGTTGCGTCACTGTCCTACGTAATTTGTGGGAGAAGTAGCATTTTGAAGGTATTTCATTTTATACCGAAAGTGACCCCTTAATGACCGTCGACCCCTGAATAAAAAAAAATACCACATTGGGTAAATACAATTCATGTGTGAACATACCACCACTCTCCTATGTTTTTCTGCGTAGGATTTACAGACACTGATAACGATGCATGTGTGCAAGTGGGATTACTGTCCTACGTAATTTGTGGGAAAGTAGCATTTTAGTTGAAATCACCTTTTAGACCGCTATGATCCCTACGTAACATTTGACCCCAAGAGTTTCATGTAAGGGCGTGGTCAGTGATGGTTGTGACCAAGTTAGGTCAAAATAAGTGCAAGTATGTGCATGCTAGAGCAAAATGTAATGAAGAATGTCAACAGCAGAAGAAGAAGAGGAAGACTGGACATAGCTGTGGTCTAAGACCACGAACACTCCCAGCAAACACAAAACGCTTTCGACATCATTCGCAAAAGGTTATAAAAGGTTGTCAGAAAACGTTTAAATGTCGGGGTATATAAAGGGTATAAAACGTTTTCATAACATTAAATAACATTTGTTGGTAATTTACTGCACAGCAAACACAAATGTTTTACAGAAAAAATTTAAATGTCGGGTTGTATTAAGGGTATAAAAACGTTTTAATAACATTCCAAAAATATTTTTGAAAACTTGGTACAAATCAATCTAAACAGAATGTTATTTTAGGGTTGAAAAAATATTTTGCAAAAAATGTTTGCCCAAAAATATTTACAATAACGTTTTCAAAATGTTTTCACGACTTTTATATAACCCGACATTTAAATGTTATTAAAACGTTTTGTAAAAAACATTTTAAGAACATTTCTGTGTTTTCTGGGTGCAAATATTTTAACATAATGTTATTTAAGTGTTGACAAAATATTTGCCAAACTGTTTGCAAAATTAGTTTACAAATGACATTTCGAAAACATTTTAAAATTATTGTTGTAGTGTGTTTCCATACAAAACGTTTTAAAACGATTTCATGACCTTTTATATAACCCGACATTTTAAAAGTTATTAAAACGTTTTTTCCTGAACCAAAACCCAAAATATAACTTATTTAAATCGTTTTAAAAACGTTTTTGTGTTTGCTGGGCAGTCTTGTTGTGATCCCTTAATGACCTTTGACCCCCAAAATCTATGAACACCCCACAGACATTGGCTAATGTCAATGCATGTGTGTGCACATGGCATCACTAAGCCATTTGTGCAGAAGGATCATTTTGAAGGTTTTTCGTCTCGGCCGAAGTAACCCTTAATGGCCTTTTGACCCCCCCACATACCACGTGCACACAAAGGGCAACATTATCATGATGAATATACCGTCATTGTGCTATGTTTTTGACTGTATCTACATTTTTACCCGATTTACACTCTCTGCACGTGCACTTAGTTTGCGACCCACATCTCACACGCAACACATTTATTCACAATTAATCGCAATGTAAGAAATGTAACTCCAATAAACGAGGTGACAGAATGGCATGCTGCTCTGGGCGTAGCAATAAGCAATCTCTATTGGTTCAGAATGAATCAGTGAAGCGTGGGTTCGAGCCCCAAGTCAAGACAATGGGATTCATAGATCGCTTGATTCTTGTTCCGTGTGGAAACGGATAGTTTGTTTTCGCTGGATTTTAAAGCTAATATCGTATAAGGTATACTCACCCGACATCGTATATTTTTACATATTTGTATATACTTTATCAGCACGTGTTAGAATGGCACTTTCCCGGGGGCACTTTCATGATTGAATGCTGCTTTTACTAGAATACACGCTGATGTCACTGCACAGAGGTAGATGGATAGAGCGTTTCTAATAGGCATCGCGATCGAGACCGAGTAATCACCGGGTTGTCACCGATGGTCACCGGATGCCTTTAACCAATTTGCATAAATTCACCGGGTGACCACCCAATGCCTTCTAATTTGCATGTGAAATGTTACATCATTTTAGACCCGGTGGCCACCCAATGTCTGCTTTTTTATTTTGCTATTGGGTCCAACTGGTCGCAATTAAACCTAATACACTATACTCACTAAATTACTCTACTCACTAAGCTACAGTAAAGCAATGTAATTTTCGATTCGATTTGATAGGTAACACATCTGGCAAGTCAACTGTTTAGCTACGTATTATGCCGTGAACAAAACAAAGCAGCCTGACAATGCGCTTAAAACGTGGACTTGTATCGTACCGAATGCCGATCAGGTATAAATCATTAGATGTTTTAGGGACCGTTCGTAAACACTTGGTAGGGGTGAATTATGCCAAAAAATTCATCGCTAAATGTTTTTGCCCCCCGCCCACGCCCCCATTTTCAAATCTCAAAATTTCAGTGCCCCTTTTTGACATGAAAATTATGGTCAACCCCATACATATAAACTCAATTATCTCAAAAAAATGTTGATCATTTTTCAACCCCCCCTTTTCAGGACCCTCCTTTTTGCCCCCCTAACAAGTGTTTGTGAACGGCCCCTATCATAACCAAACTTATACAACAAAAGTTTAATGATCAAAAAATTGAATTATTTGCTGCTGCTGCATCCCCTCATGCCATTAACTCCATCTCTAATGTTACGCTTCATTTGAGCAGCTCAGTCATCATCGAGCATCATTGAGCATCATTGCTCCTGAAGAGAAGGATGGAGATCTTGAGAAGGATTCCGATACGACCCTACCTAGTCAGCCTAGGGCACGTAGAGCAGCAGGTCTAAATACCTTCTCTGTCTCTGGCTCGAGGGAATGGATTAAACTCCTTAAAGTGTATTTATCTTCACATCCTGATTTGTTTTATCCATGCTACCATCGGAGATCTGACCCAAAAGTTCCATCCACAGCAAGTTCTTTTTGACATGTGTTACTAATAACCACTTCAATGGTATTTTGCATTGACAGCTCTGGTCATTAAAACAGCATGGGCAAATGAGATATGATGACAAGTGTCTAGATAGTACATCTAAATATGAACTTGTAAATATGTGTAATGATGGTGTGGCGCAACAGCAATGGACCTACGATAATGAGGTACTAACATATTAGCTTAAAATCATGAAGGCTCCAGTTCTACTTGACAAAGCATATAATTATAGTTTATCTGGTGGAAACATCGTGTTTATTAATTTATGTTTTTTTCCTTCTATCTTGTTTTTCTGCCAAGCTAAAAGGTTATTCCACGTCGTTTAAAATTACCACATTACAAAATTTGGAAGACATACAAATTTAATTTCCCGACTACCCACACGCCAGAGAATCCTTTAATAGGTTGACACATTATAAATCAATTTTACCTTACTTCTCAATTAGCTTAGATTATTGTTGATGTTTTTAAGATATTTGACAAAATAAAAAATGTGGTAAAGGTCACCAAAGATCCAACGTGATTTATTTTTTTCCAATTCCAACATCATGCAGTTATTGTTAACTACATGTATGCACACAACACAGGGGCACTCACAATAGGCAATTGAACCCTACTGGTAGCGCTGTGTTGTAGATATAGGAGATGAACCAGTTAGCGTCATATATCAAAAAGTATAAAAGCTATGATTTTAGTACTTGCTCTATGTTTCAATTACATATTCTTTTCAAAATATCTGAATTTTCAACCCGGTACAAGCTTTAATGACGGGGGACCATACATTTTATGAGAAAGAAATCCTACCATCTATCCAAACTCCCGTGTTATTCCAATGCACATTTTGCTTCACCGGGAAGCCCTGGCTTGGTCGTATTTGGAATATTGGTGTCACGAAACCGTAGTAGGTACAAATTTAGTACTTTCTGTAAATCAAGTATGATTTATTCTCTATATGTCAATTTTTCATTAATTAGCATAGTCCTTACGGTGGATCGCCTTGATGAGTAAATGACAGCAAACCAGTGAAAAATACCCAAAACTCGGTCAGTGGAGCTCCGCTCGTACATTTCAATAGCGTCATTATCGATTGGATTAGTCGACCGTAGCAAACAATTCAATCGCTCATTGATTAATTATTGTCACGTGGTAATAAATTGGCATTGGAAAAAGATTACTATAATGGTTTAGGCACCAGAAACAAATTTGTTCGATCTTTGGATCAAACGTCGATACTGCTTCGATGTCTGTTATTAATGAACTATCAACTAATTAATAAGAATTAATGCTACATTCATATCGGTCAATATCACTTAAGGCAATAATTACTATATTATGATAATTATTAACAATAGTAAATTAATTGATTTCATAAATAACACGGATCGAACAAGCATCGATGGTCGATCGAAAGATCGAACTTATTTGTGTCTATTGCCTTAGTACTCCATATCGGTTTAATCTTCACTAAACGGGTTTATGGCTGGAAAGGTCACGGTGAATTTGCCGTGGACATAACTGCACTATGAAAGTTCAATTTGAAAATTTTCAATTTTGCCTTATTTTAGGCAGCTACTTGAGTCCAGGGTTCGTGATCTTTTAAAAAATCGAGTGGGACAGTCCAATCTCAGCTTAGAGCATGGACCCTATCGAATTCAACAAATAAATTTGTCCACCAAGAGGCATCCACGGGTTAATTCGCATGATAATACATGTACAATAACAAAAAAAGAAACAAGTGATAGGTATGAATGGTTGTGGAATCGAACTAGAGACCTGTGATGATGGTCCACCGGTTTTTGTTGCATGAAATTAGGTGAAGCTCCGTGAGGCATGCGCGATTATGTTTTATGCATAGCATTATTCCGAGCATTTTCCTAACCAATGGCATTAAAACTATGAACTTCGTACTTATTACAACTGGTTTTCATCGAATGATTTTTTTTTAATACCATCATTCCTTCCCACGAATATCAGCATTCGTTTGAAATTTTCAGATACAGTGACTTCACAAAATTGTTTTCTGTAACCTAACTTGTAAATAAAAAAGTACTTTTGTTTTCAAATAATTATCCTTCTAGTAATTTGTATTCAACAAACAAAACGAAATAACAAATTGAAGATAAATGTGTGGTTTTATATTAGGCCTAGGCCAAAACACCTTCTCAGACCCATCCACATAATAAATAAATAAATAAATAAATAAATAAATAAATAAATAAATAAAGGAATCGGACAACTGATATTGTTTGGACACTCAGTTGTTTGATGGTCGCATTAGCGTCAAACTCAGAGTTACAACTTTCGTTCCACAAGTTCTACTCGTTTTATTAGCTCTGCTCTAATGCATCGAGCACTCTGCACGAAGATAGTATCTTTCTCCAAGTGAGTTAATAAATAAATAAATAAATAAATAAATAAATAAATAAATAAATAAATAAATAAATAAATAAATAAATAAATAAATAAATGAATAAATATATAAATAAATAATGGATTGATTCATAAAGTTTATGGGATGTTCTACATATTTTATAAAAACCACGGGAAAAGAAATGGGTTTCAAATTGAACTTTGGAATTTGTAAAGTATAATTCACGTTGGGTCTAAGGCTGTGATAACGCTTTTTAGTTGATAACTTTAACCACAAAATTTATATTTTTTTCAAATATCTTAAAATAACAATAATCTAAGCTAATTGAACATACTGTAGTTGTGCTGAAGTGACTTTATAACCCGGCTTTAGAATGACTACCGCCACTTGTGTAAGAAGGACGCACAATCACTGTTGCCTTTAGCATGTTTAGGAGAGCGTAGGTGACGACTGCCATGAAAGTGCGTTTTCTTTTCTTTCGTGTTTAGACACACCAAATAAGCCAGAATGATTGGTGTCTAGATTTTGATGGATCTCAAGATGGCGTGGTTTATTTAAACAAATGTAACGCAACATCAGAAACACAAAATGGGCTATGGACATGCGACAATGGAATATTCCGTCATCAGATAACCAATCAACACGTTGACAGCATGACACGTGACCCATCATCCAGTTGAAGGATAAAGGTATATTTTGTCATCAATCAGATAACAAATCTAATCCTGGCACACTAAAGAAAATATCTTCTGTCAGAAATAAAAAAATCCACGTCTTAAACGTTACACAAAGCGATGACAGGAGAAGGCTGGTTTCAAGTCAACATAAGTTTTAAAGACACCGGATAAAATTCAGTTATGTATTATACAAAAAGCCTTACGCACGTCTTCGAATGTTATTATTATCCCTCGGTGATATTAGATAGTTAATCCATGGATTAATTTTATTCCAGCAGCTGGGACGGTTGTGCAGAGTGCGCCAGTGGATTTGGAATTATCAAGAGACAAGGGATACTAATTTGTACTTTTTAAACTGGTATTTAAAAGGACATTTCGTGATCCACAGCATCATCCCCCCACTTTTCTCCAAAAAGTTGAGATTTTCATATCACTGGAAACCTCTGGCTACATGTTTATGTACGAACTATTTCTTGCCGATTAATTCGTTTAGCAAATTTGAATTTCGTTCTGGTATACACATTGTCTATGGAGTAGTGTAATACACATAATCATGCATAACTCGCAAAATCAGAATAAACTGAAACTTTGGGAATAAGTTTTTCGTGGATATCTACTGAAAAATGTCATAATAGAGGATGCTAGGATCACGAAATACTCCTTTAATATGTGTGATTATCACTCAACATTATCGGCCTGGGCGATGATTCGGTATATACAGCCTGTCTCAAATAAGTGCAAGTGAAAAGCGCCCTTTGGCAATTAGAAAATACCGTTGTGACGTGATGATTACATCGACGTCAAGGGCGCAGTCTTAACTCTCAAATGCCGGTTGTGCTGTTCAATTTGTTCTGTTCAATTTGCTCAGAATGATGTGATACTCGGGTGTTGTTTTTTATCCGAACCAGCCGCTTTATAGTCCCTCAGCTGGCATCGACTTAATCACCCCTAGGGTACCAAAATTCTGACAGGGCTTATTTTATTAGAATTTTCCACAAAACCAACTTCTTTCTCGCCAAAGCGATAACCAAGTCCATGGTACACTTTTAAAAGGTAAATCCTCAAAATTGGTATGTTGATAATAATAAAGTATTTGGTAAGCTATTGATGTCTTTTGGTGGTGTTAAATTAAAGCTACAAACTTTTCATGACAATCAATTTGTAATCTTTTTTATACAGCGTGTCCCAAAGTTTACTTAACATTGTATCTCATATATTTCCTACTTCATACCAAAATGGAGAACATATTCACATAGATTGATCTTTTAGAATTATTCTGATAACAAAAACAGCATTATTAGTGACCCTTGACCTTACTGTGCGGCTGGACATGTGGGCATCATACCCACAAAATCGAGCGCATATGTTATTTGTTCAAGTACATGAATGATGTGCTTCCCTGAACAATAGAGTTGCATAGGGCCTGCACTTTGGCTCTGTTTTTGCAGGTTTACATGGTCCAATAATCACAAGATGACTGACATGTGGTAACAAAGGCAACACTCACTGCTATTTGATTACTTCGCCTGTGATTGGCCATCACTGTGATACGATGGTCAAAAAACCAATAGATGACTGACATGTGGTAACAAAGGAACCAGTCACTGCAAGTTGATTAATTCCTGTATGACTGGCCATTCAATACATGCCTGTGATACACTATAGCCTTTTCAAAATGTAATACGTGTTTGCTTGACTGCATTGACTATACCCGGGAACAATACACACAGTATATGCATTGGACCAGGGACACACCACTCCACGCCATACATAAATTCTCCCAGTCATATTTCCCCAATCTGAAATTTTTAAAAGTAAAATTTTAATTTTATTTCTTTTAAAGTTTGGCAGAGGCGGGGTTCGAACTCACGGCCCACCGTATATGACCAGCGCCTTAGACCGCTCGACCACGAAGGACTTGATAGTGTCATCGTGAAAATTTAAACATATAATATTAATAAATCGCAACTTCATTTAATACTACATCATATTTTAGAATTTTATCTGCTTAAAACATTAATGTGTATTATAATAAAGCTAACATTATTTATATTGTTGAATTCTCAAGCGCATAGAGACAATTAATACGAGGGTCCTATGAATAGGCCTACACACAATACATAAAATCGATTTTGATATCGGCCACGTGCTCTGCTGTGCATGTGGTTTCCCGTAGTGGCGGAAGTTGTATTACGAAGTGCATCCGAACTCCATTTTGAAGCAAATGCTTTTGACAAGGCACTGGATTGTTCCAGTTTGCATCCTAAATCCACATTCTCTCTCTCTCTGTGTCAGGTGGCGCTGTGTAGCGCTGCTGTGGTCTTCACAAGAGTACGCCATCTCACTCGATCCGATGCCAAGTGTGTTGCACCTTGCATTCCCTGGTTAGAAACCAGCTTCACGTCATTAGTCCAAGATGTTGGTGGACGTCCTCTTCCTCGTTTGCCTTCCATGGCCCCTTGCAAAATCTGTTTTTCTACACCTCCATGTTTCCTGACAATATGGCCAAAGTACTTCAGCTTTCTCTCCATTATGCCGCTTCTGATGGTTAGACTTGTACCAATCTTGTCAATATTTATTGGCTTCCTTAAAGGGGTGCTGTTCCTTTCCTTCCTGGGACCGTCAAGAACAGGACTTCCTGTAGCAGGCTTTAATCCTGATCTGTCATCACCAACAGGTGTACTCTGAGCAGCATCTCTCTCTTCCCCAGTAGCCATTGACGTATCTTCCGGCCTGCGGGTCGCACCTTCCGATACCATCGTTTTCTTTTGACTTTGTACTCTCATGCTTACATTCAAGGCCAAATAGTACGGTGGGTGGCCAGGTCCTTCCGTACCAACAGTAGAGGGCCATTCCTGAGTTCTTACAGTACTAGCCTCCTCTTGACACAAACCATCTCCCTGGATGCCAGATGTGAGCTTTGTGTAATTGTGTTTTGTCGTTGACCATACGGTTGATTCCTCCGGCGCAACACATACATCAATGCTGTTGACCATCCACATTAGACCCTAATTTTATTTACGAAATCAACAGATTAGATTATCATAACAACAAAACGGTAATCTTTTGTCGGGTCTAATGTGAAAATTACATTAAAAAATACAGTTTTTACAGAATTAATTTTCACTTAATTCCAAAAAAAAATGGCGTATATAAGATTGAAATAAATTCTCTACCTTCTATACTAGATCAATTGTGACGCAAGTTGTTATCAAAAATTGTTGTGATAGATGTACAGTTAATATTCATATATTCCATTACCTATCTGATGGTACAGTTTTTACACAGAAAATATTTATTTGAAAAACGTGCCACTCGGCTTTTTCCGGAAAGGTCACAGGGTCACCGTGACCTGTGCAATAATTACAATTAAAATTTTTCTTATTCTAACAGCAAGCGTTTCTAGAATGTATTATGGCGAAATGTGGTGTAGACCAGGGACTGTGTATGAAGGGACTCGAAATGGATTATAGGATAGCTATTGTCATGCTATTGTTATCAGGTTATCTTTTATGGCCTTCGATTACATGCGAGTTGCATCGAGGGCGTGATGTTTGTTTTCTTATTATTTACTCATGTTGCCCTATTCAAATATTTCTAAAGTTATGTCAAATAGAGTGCTTGCACGAATGAAATCATTGTTCAATCATCCTCCAGACAAGCTCCATAAGATATGCTAATGCATGGAGTACAAAGATTTACTTTGATCTATACCAGTTTACATGTGATTGGTATTGTACTCCATGCATTTGCATATGTCTTCTGGAGCGTATCTGGAGGATGATTTGAACTTATGATCTTCCGTGCAAGCACCTAATTCAGTACGACAGCAACTTAGCTCACTTCCGGTAATTTTTACAGGCGTGACCTCTGCTGTTACGTAACGCAATGTTGAAAATCAGGTGGCAAATACGGTTTTTTAGAAAAAATTAAAAAAATGGAATACACGAGTCGTTTCTTCCTTCATTTCCATATTGAGCCCATAGATAAGATATGAAACATGAGTATAAGGCAAAGAATAACGTGTAAAAGTTGAATTATTGTTGAAAAAATGAATGCTTTTGGTGCGCGAAGTATCCTAAAAAATGAGAGAAAATACATGTCACGATAACAAAAATGGTTATATCTATAGCTTTGAGGAAACGCCGCCGGTCTAATGCTTTTCTGTTATGATAAACATTAATTAACCACAGCTTGTATTAAAATTTCAGCGAAAATGAGCGGTGGAATAACCTAGTCGTAGGTTGAAAAGTTGCGTTACGCATGTTTAAGCCTAATCCTACATTCGAGTTCATATCTTTTTTTAAAAAAAATGCATTTAAGTTCAGTAGCTTTCAATATGAAATAATCAAATAAAGCATGTCAAACTTAAGTAATTTTTAAAAGTTCAAGAATATATATATAGGCCTATCAAATAAAGGAACGTCAACACAGATTTTCACGATTTTTTAATTGGACTAGACCCCGCCCTATCGTCAACATATTTTATGAGCTTGTATGCATACATATTAAATCATGCACGAATTTCAAACCTAATATTTTGGCATATTTGTAATGTTTACACAATGTCCAACTTACACCTCGGATTACACTAATTGAATCAGCCAAGTTCGTTGTCCAGATAGAGCAACTAACTTATTAAGACTAGTCCCCATAGAACACCACAGTTAAGCGGTCAAGATATTAAGTGTTTTCTTTTCATTTTTCTACTTCTGCTTCAAATGTAACGTGAAAAACTTCCTGACAGTTATTTACTAATATTATAAATATTGTTATAATTTTTGGAATAACAAAACTTCAAATTTGCCCGAAATCGTATATTATGGTTTTAATAAAAATATGAATACTAGGATTTATAAATATGAGTTAAAATCAAATCGAAAATCAAAGAGAGGTGCTTGCGGGTTCGAACCAAGATCGAACTTCCAAATACATGTATTTACCACTAAGCCATACCAGAGATATGATTAATTCGGTGACAATAATAGCAATGTTATTCCCACTCAGTGGCTCACTCGTGTATTCTATTTCTGGAATGAATTAACACTGTCCAAATAATGTAACACAAACCTTTATGCTGACTTTTAAAATTGTTTGAACGTTGGGAGTATTATTTTCAAGTTAAATAACCAACAATGGACAATTGACAATGAAAGTTTCTTTGCAGGAAAAACATCGCCAATATATGGCGTGACAGTAGTCACGCACAAAGATCAACATTTCAACATGTTCAATATGCGACTAGAAAGGCCTACCACAACCTAAAGTGATGACATTTTCAGGCAAGCTAACTTTAGTTATTCTATAACATGACACCCATTTTTGATTCCGGCGCTTTTTCTTGCTGGATGATATAAACATTTTTGTGTTCGTGACATGCAATTTTTCTCATTTTCCGAGCTACTTTGGATATGTTCAAGCTTCTTTTTTCCCATTTAATTCAACTTTTACACGTTATTTGTTGCTTTACACAAATGTTTGATATCTTATCTGTGGTCAGGGTACATAAATGGAGCAATATACGACCCGTGTCTTCCATTTCTGGAGCTATTTTGATAAAAAGCGTTTGCCGGCTAAAATTTCAACATTGTGTTACGTAACCCGTGTTCACCAACCCGTATAAATTTTCTGTCGAACAAAAGAGGTCACAAAGTTGCTGTCGTACTGTAGAAAAGTCTGACGCATAACAAACTATACATTTTTGGAATCCTCATGACCATACGAGTATTTTGATATATTACTTGGCATAGTTGGAGCACTCTGAAAATTTGACCCCATGTGACCTTGATTGACCCCTCCCCGGAATGCCCGGAAGTTTCAGGAGGTCAAGTAGAACCTTGTGCTTTTTTTGTCCAATTTGCCATCAAGATTTCAAACGTAAACAGTTCAGACCCAGAGCACGATCATGTCAGAAATTTATATTTTGTTTTGGGCATTGACGTAGCGTCATACGGGCATGGTGGGGGACGTGTCCGCACCCCCAGTCGATTGCAAAATTGTAAAAATCCCATAGGAAAATTGCCAAAAATGGCATGCCCCCCCCTCAATCAGACCCGGTGCGCTCCCACCCCCCAATCATGGTCGGTGCCCCAATCAGATGACCCACGCTACGCCACTGGTTCTGGGACTGATTATTCGGACTACGATCAACGTATCATTCATGCTTGCTCAACTGAGGATAATTTGTAAACCAACAACCCGCATGGGACAATGGGTGGAAGCCGTTTCCAGTCCCTTCAACACAGTCCCTGGCATACGTATAGGCCCATAGTAAATCTGTCTGCTTTATCTGTTTTGTGCTGTTTAAGCAAATAGTTAAACATAATTTCCATAAAATGTAAGCTTTTGCTGTCAGATATGTCCCCCTTTAATTTTTGAGCCGAACAAGTGAGGTAAAGCAAAGGAAATTGGAATTTACTACTAGCGCCAATGAATGTTATACGATTGTAAAACGGTACGATCCCCTGGGTGTGTGTGTGTGTGGGGGGGTGCGTATGTGTGTCCTGCACGCGTATTTTTTCTGCAACTATAACGGGACGCAATACGATACCGGTATGTTATAAGAATCAAACTTACAAGAAAGATGGCTCTTGTCAAATCCTACAATTCTGTCAGAGAAAATATGCATATTTGCATTAAATTTTTAATTAATTGACATAATTGATTAATTAATAAATATTTTATTTAATGATTTACCATAATTACAAACATGTCAAACAATATGTCAAATTAAAGCTAATGAAATGCTTTATATATTGGTCAGAGCACATTTTGCAGAATGCATTTAGTATTTTAGTTACATGATTCCAAACATTCTATTCCAATTTTTTGCTATACACGCATAGAAGCTGTACTTTTAAAATCCGCACCTAATCAATAATTTCACTCCATTGTCAAAGTACTGTGCTCTCTGTAGCATTATGGAGTGACCAGGTCCTATAGTGTGATGGTTTTGTAGCAGATGACAGTGCCTCATTTCAAATATATAGTTTTGGTTTTGGTTTTGGTTTTGGTCACGTGGTTTCCTATTGTCCTGCCTAACCACTTGAATCATAAGATATCGAACTCATTGTTTCTACCTTTTGTTTAAAACCGAACATTTGTGTCAGTCAGTTTCGGTTTTGGTTTCAGTTTCTTATAAGTGGTGTGGATCGTAAAATTATTTGATTTGATGTAACCTACTCTAAGTATACAAAAGAAATGTTTAAATTTCGCAGTGCAATATTCACGAGCAGAGAAGTCGAACAAAGCAGTCTACATTTGAAAGCATTGATTTAGTTTGAAAGCATTGACTTGAGACTACGAATTAGCCTAAGCTGATTTCACTGTGAAAATATATAGACCATCGAAATATTTCCACAGACATTACAATAGGCACTTGACAGATTATGACTGTGATATAAACACTATTATACACAATTCTATTTATGTGCATGTCGCATGACGGAAGATCAATATCATAGAAAGCTGGTTTAAACTAACTTTTATTCAATTTATTTATTGGAGAATAGAGAGAGAGAGAGAGAGAGATAGAAGAGATCGCCAGGGAAAGAGGGTATGTGTGTGTGAGGGGGAGGGGGTAAGGGTAAGGGAGAAAGAGAAACAGAAGGGAGAGAGCATTGGAAGTGGGAAGGGAAGGAGGGGGAGAGGGGGGCTAAAGAGTGGAGTGGAATAATAGGGAAGAGTCGATATCGAGTGTGGGGAGGGGGAGGGAGGAGGTTCTATATAGGTGGCGGAGGGAACATAGGTAAGAGGTATGGGTTGTGCTTTCCGGGGAATAATCTAATTCATAATCAAATCATCTACATCATCATGCATCGTTTATATTTCAGACAAATAAACAAAACACCCCCACCCCACCCCTCAATATATGCACATGATGTCTATGCATAACTTATCAAACGAATCTCGGAACTCGGGTGTAATTTTATGGTGTCATGGAAGTGTGCCAGCTACGGCAGAGAACATCAAAAGTCGTCCGCGTTGATAGATATCGATAATGAAAATGTTAGCACAATAGGCTATTATATACGTATGGTTATAGGCCATTATACTTTTGATTATATATACCCTCTTGTGTCCTCCAAGCACAATAGTGTTATGATTGCATACCAGTTCATCTCCACATTTTAATCCCTTGATTTTTGGTTTCTGAACAATAGAGAAACCAAAACTATATATTTGAAATGAGGGAGTGCTCATTCAAGCCTGTCAAGGTCAGCTAGTAGCCACTTGCTGGATGGCCATTATCAGCTATCAAAGAGATGCCTTGTGCAGCTGCCAATCACAGTAGAGGTTTGATAACATTTTGTTAAAAACCCAAATGTGATACAAGGACAAAGCTGTGCATGTTGGTACTTAATTGTTGATTCTTATGTTGAAATTACCTTGTATTAGTATTTTTATGTGTAGTGTATATTGTTCATAAATTATATAGCTTTTAAATTTTGGGCATTTTTGCTCTGTTGCAATGTACCATTATGGAATTAGAGCAAATCAATTACCGACACAAGCAGGTATACAGTGTATTATTTTATTTTTATTTCGTATCTCAGGAGCATCTAGCTCAGTTGGAAAGGCATCAGAATTTGGTACACGAGCGCTTCGAACTTTTTAAAATCGGAAGGTGGTGAGTACGAGCCTCATCACGGTCACATAATTTTATAAACCAAATATTGTTCGAACTTTTCATATTTGTTTTTCTTTTATTGTTTCTTTTCTTTGACTTTTTATTTCTTGTTTTATTAAATTTTTTTCTTTATTTTTCTTTTATTCATATTGCCAGGGTAAGGAGAGGAGGGTACTAATGGCCCATTTAGTGTTTTTTTCATCCGGACGATCGTAAAAATCATCAAAATTCAGATTTTGTACTATACTGCGGAACTCAGTCTTCAATGATCAGTCCCAGAACAACGCCAAATATGGATTAAAAGACCTATGACCTACGATGTACAACAGCAAGTTATGATCTAATGGGGAACCGTGCACATCAACAAACACCATCTCTATCACAACCGCAACGGCCGAAATAATTTGAAACCACATAAATTGCTAGAGTTGGTTCTTCTCTGGATTTCGACCAACCTTTAGAATATCGAATGTTGCGTTTTGAAATAAAACAAACCAGAAATTTATCACCCATTGTAAAAGATACGGCACATGTACCGAATACATGTACATACATTGGCTGACCTTGTGGATTTCCTGGCCCAGCCATGCTAACCACATAAGGAGATTATACGATTAACCTAGTGCAGCTATTGTCATAGCAGGGTATTATTATGTAATACCCCTGATCCATATTTGGCGCTCTCTTGGACTGATGATATAGTCAGTAATAATCTTTTGGTCATTATATTATGACTATCATTATTTGACGACTGAGTTCTTATGATACATCATCCGAAGAGCAGTTTCAGACAATTGCTTGGGATTGTTGGGGCAGAGGTTATCTTTTGAATTCTTTCATGACCACTGAAGCAGAGTCAAACCTGTCAAGGACACTCGGTGTGAATTGAACTGACCATGTCACTCGCAACAAAAAAGAATTTCAAAGGTCATAAAACATCAATTTGGTATCTTCTGCTAGTGGTTCAGCCGAAAGCCGAGTAGGCCTTTTTAAGACAAAAATAATGCATTTACGTGAATCTGTAATTTATATACTGACAGTATAAATTAGCTACATGTATTTGAATGGGGCATCAACTTCGTCGATACTGCCGTTTTCTTGGGTTTTTTGCCAATTTTTTTCATTAAAAAAATGTATGAAAGTAACAATTTGATTTTTTTCCCACTTTCGCTGGGATCACTACATGGGGCTTTGCAACGTGATATCAGAGAGTTGATATTCTTGAGAGGGCACTCTATTCACGTGGTTTCATTTTCAACGCTAAAAGATCACGAATTTTGGTGGTTTGCAAATGAAAAGTGTCCGCACTATCGATTGATTACGTAACTGTTATGAATAATTTATTAGGTTTTTCAATGCAATCGCCTCGACCCATTAATACATATTATCTGTATTATCAAAGTACTTGGAATAGCAATCCGGTGAGTTCACTGAACTACGCCCTAATACTGATGGAGTTTTAATGGCGTTTAATGGCGTTAATCCTCTCCATCCACAGATGAACAAATACAATAGATGAAGGTCAACACGTATGACCTCCTATGTGACATGTTATGTGTGATGTACAAAAACCTGAATATCATAAAGATCGGTATTCTTTTGTGCATATGAACTGCACATTTACGTTGCTAAATATTATTCATCATATATAATGACAAATATTGGTATTATGACAATACGGTATATACATTGTATATAAAACGACTAATAGATCCTACTATCATGGCGTCAGGTCAATGTTCATCATATCCCGTATGTTTCTTAAAATTCATTCATATTTGAGACAAATTACTGTGCCCATTCTATAGGTGCACAGGTAGATCTGTGTTTTTTTAATTTTCATTTCCTTTTAATGAAAGAACTAAGGTTTTCCACTGCACGGGGGCCACAAGGGTGATACTAATTTTAATGCTATATTTTCAAAACGAATACGTGTTCCCGATTGGCTCTATAGCGATTTCACAAAAATGGTATTTCTAGTACAATGCAGCGTCGGACTCTAGCTGAGAGCGTAGCCTAAGTCATTATAGACTCCAAAAAAGGCTCACCATACACAAACGAACAAACACAAAGGAGGGTAGTCTCCTCCGTGACCAGCTTGATTTCGATGGAGCGAAACCAAATTGGCTGCAGAGGAGACGGGTCATTTTCCTATGCAAATTATTCAGTGTCGGTGGCCTGGTGATATATTCAAAACTTGTATTCACCTACTGTTATAGCATTAATCCGATTATTACACAACTTCGCCAGCGTATTCAAGACATCCAATGCAAATAATCACCTAGATTATGACGTATCATACTGTAAATATGGCGGAGTACTCAAATTCATTCAACAAAACCATGATTACAAGCTATTGCAATCTACCGCGACAGCTCGTCTCACACACATAACAAATGCACTATAGAGAGTTCCCGAGTTTTGGGTTACCCGCCATCTTGGAGGGAAACCTAAACTGCGTTTACAATTTTCAGAATACCAACACTCGCACAATAATTAGCAAATGTTATTTTGTAGAATGTAGCACCAATAGGGTCATTGACCAAATCAAAGGAATGAGGAATACGGCGGTGCGAATCACGTTATAAACACTATTGTAGTCCGTTCCGCTTGAAAACACGGGAACTCTATATACGATCAAATAGGTTGACGACAACGTTTGATTGAATGCACTGCATTGCACCATGATTACGGTGAAGGACAACATGTTCTAGTGCAGAAATTCCTATCAACTGGATCTGTTCATGATCTATCTCGGGCAGGAACGTGGAAGAACAGGAAGATCGGCTACAAACATCGATGTCATACGAAGAGCGGTGGCGAAAAGCCCAAGACAATCAGTACGTCAACTTTCAATGGAGAACAACGTACCGCGTACAACAGTTCATCGAATCCTCAGAAAAGATCTTAAGCAGTTTCCATATAAAATCCAGATAAAACAGAAAATGAAGGTTACGCATTGAAAAAAAAAACATCACACAAACACAGCAAAATTAAACAAAACAAATTTTAAAACGATAACACGTTATATCGTGTTATCGCGTCTCAAATGACGAGACGAGGCGTTTATAAAAGTGGGCTTTACGGTACGGTAGATATCCGTTAATTCCATGCCAAAGGGTCATGATCACATAGGCATGTTTGGTATCGTAACATTTCTAAAAGAATTATCTACGTACTGTGTAATTGTTGTAACAACACTATTAACCCAACGCAAGTTATGGCAAATTCACAATGTTAAGTTTCTTTGGGGACACCCGGTATAAAGCAATTATAATAATTTTGGCAAAAATCATGTTTTTTACTTCTTTTTTTTATTATTAATATTTGGTATTTCAAATGTTTTGAAATCTTTAATGTGACTTAACACACAATTATGTATGGTTAGCCTAAGAAATAATATTCTTATGATTACAAAAATATCGTTTTTCATGAAAATAGTGAATTAAAAGGTAAAAATGCATTTTTACCAAAAAAAAACATTTTGAAGGAGGCAGTACATACATTTATTTATTTTAACCTCATTAACATAAAATGATATTTTCTGTGTGTTTCTCTTATGTTGGTTGCAATAAACCTTTTTATCTAGCTTAGTAAACTGATGACGTAGAACTATTGAAATTTCATCGTTGGATAAATTCTTGATTTTAAATTTAATAGTATGGATGACCAATGAACCATCAACTTGATTAGAACACTCCCATAGACATGCAGGGAGCTCAACTGTTCACTGCTTGCACAGACATTTTAAATTTTATTTTTCAATATTTTTCTGTAAAAATTGGGGAAGTTATTTTGTTTTAAGTGCGAGTCAAAATTGGTCCATCGCCACAGTGCGCTTAATTGCGTTAAAGTGGCTGAGTTCAGCACTGCTCAAGAATGGCACAGAGTTGCCAGAAATACCTCTATCATACCCTCTGTAAAAAGGGTAACAAATTGAACAAGTATATCTCGAGTTACAATTTTTACCAGCTTCCCTTTGGAATTTCCATACTCCTTTCGAATCATGTTGAGAAGACACCTTTCTGAACATAAATGTGAAGTTTCATGCTCATTCGATGTATTTTTTACCTGATCTGAACCCTAAACGTTTTCTTATATTTAGGCCTACCATCTACAACTTGCTGCTGGCTATACCTTGTTTAGGACTTTCAAAAGAAGTAGGCTTACCTGAATGTGCAACCATAACTGTTTCAAAATAGCCAGCCGCGAAAGTCATGCAGGTAATTCCGAGGTCATGCATTGAATTGGTTTGAACATGGTAGCTACTAGTAGCTCGATGGTTTAAATGAGGAATACTACGGGAACCAGCGCCTTTTGCTAGAAGTCACACATGAGTGAAGTGGGTAACCTCTATTGTTGTGAATGAGTCAATGACCTTCAATGGCACTTAAGATTTTGTTTGCATACACCTACTAATTGGTCATATTAAACCCAATAACATTGACATTCTTGGTTGTGAAAAAAAAAGTTCACCTGGACTTAGTGCAATTTTGATTTTGTGCCATATCAGCCATTTTGGATGAAAAATAATTTTGCCATTGGCTAGTAAAATGCCATTTCATAAGAAACCCTTTTATACTTTCACAATATGCTTGTTTCAAGTTTGCATATATGGTCGAATCCAACTGTAACAATCAGGAAAATTGACCCCCCTAATTTTTTTATTTAAACTAATGTGGCAAGCATGCCAGACCTACAAAAGTTTCTATGTTTCTTAAATCTATCTGATGAGTCATAACTTCATCTAAAAGCTTTGGTTTTAGAAACTTTCTGGCAACTTCACAAGTTTGTGAGATGACTCATTGTCAGTTTCATCTCAAAGTTTTTGGAGAGAAGATCATCTATACTTTGTCTCTACTGAAATTCATCACGAATTTGTATTAATATTATATGTAGAAGAGTTTTCCAGCCTTCAGCTGTAACCACTCGAAAGTATTTATGTTCTTCTGGTTTTTGCCACAGGTATGATTGTATTTTTGTTATCTTTGTAGATAATTAATTATGTTTAAGTAGATTTAAGTTTTAATTAACGAAGCAATGTTTATTAATATTATTGAGTTGGTATAATTGTTTGTTACAACAATCTATGTGTCGAACAGATCTAATTTACTTTGGAATACATAATTGTGATTTGACACCTTTGGGGATGAAGAATTAATTAGTTCTTTGCTATTTTAAAGATTGTAAACTTTGATTATATTATTACTTCTGTATGTCGATGTAGTAACATGTGCCTAAATAGCCTCATCTCCATGACACAGTTCATTAACCTGTATTCACTAGGTATACACTGTCATGACCTTAGTATTAGCTAGGAATGAGTTATGATACCCATGACACGCATTGTTGATGAACAGGAGCTATAAACCTGCACAGATTACTGAACTGTGTCCTGGGAGACTGGCTCTTGGAATGTCGAACTGGTTTCACTTCATTAGTCCGAGGACCCAATGATTTATGTCCAAGCTATCTGTGTAGAAACACAGGCAATTCAATGTGTATTGTAGGTATGCGGTCATAGCCAGGCATAACGCAGATCATTCTTCAGAATAAGCCTGACCATTAGTCATTTTTCTCAGAAGTCTCAAAAGACACTTGTTTCTTCCATTTAATGTACTCTCATCACTATTGTCATAGTTCAGTAGTTGTACATTCACCTCACATGCTTGAGTTAACCTGGGCATGATGTTACACTACCAAAGACACACACAGGGTCACTAAATAGTTCAGATACACTCTAATGCTTTCGAACTGTGCCCTTTGAGTGGATGTATGATGCTGCAGCCAAGTCTCTTTACTTCATTATACCATGTCCTTGATGTTTTGGTGATTTTATGAATGGACTTACGTAGGTCTATGACCGGATGCATACCATGCACTATTGTTAAAGATATTATAACATGATAAAGATAACATCTTACTATTGTTCTTCGTGAATACTTTACAAATTAATGTTGTCATTTAATTGATACATTTGACGTAGTTTAGAAATATCATTTAACTAATTAGTTGCTTATTAATTAGTGGTCACTTATTATTTTCTTTTGTATATGATGTCAGCAATTTAATTTGATCAATTGCATGAGATATGATTTTGCAATGATTTATGGCTCTTCAGAAATATGCCATAGCCTTAATTATATTTGAATTTGGATAATTTCTTTCAAAATAAGAAATGCTAATTCATGGTTATTTTATGAGTTGATTGATTGAATGAATATCAATATCTCATGGTCAGTTTCATCTCAAAGTTCTTGGAGAGAAGATCATCTATACTTTGTCTCTACTGAAATTCATCACGAATTTGTATTAATATTATATGTAAAAGAGTTTTCCAGCCTTCAGCTGTAACCACTCGAAAGTATTTATGTTCTTCTGCTTTTGCCACAGTTGCCAGAGTTTTCCCTGTTTTGGATGTCATCGTGATCATCGAAAGCACATTCGTGATTCTACTGTACGCTGCATCTACAACAGTTGGCCAACTGCAACGAGTTCATCCAGATCTTGTCTTCAACAACTCCTGTGATAAGGAACTTATGAACTTTGAGAACTGTCCACCAACTACCATTGTCGTCAACCGTCAGTCACAATATCTTTTATTATGTTCAATTGTTTTGTTATCTATTACCTGACAACATTGTATTAAAATTTATTCGTTTATAGAATAAATCAAGAAGTGTAACACGAATAATTCCCCGGCTCAACATTGTGTTAATAAATTCATTGTCGATACTTTGGTTTAGTATTGTTAGCCCCCAGTTATCTTATTTTCCCCTTAGTAACACGGCGTCGTACCGGTTACATAAATTGGCGCTCCAACGTTTGGGCTCACTTCGTACATAAATTTTAAAGAAAATTTATGAAATTTTCACAGCTTGTATAATAATTATACTACAATTTGTGATACATTGAGTGAATTATTACGCATTGTTGACCTGGAAACCCACAATACAAATCTGAGCCAAGCAAGGTTTTTAATAGAATGTTGTAAATCAGTCATAAATGTAAATAGATCATAGTACTCTAAGGTCACTGTACTGTATTGTATACCTGTTTACCAGTTATTTTGGAATTTAAAGCTGCAACCAGTGGCTTACTTTTTAACTTGCATTATTTACTTGAGACATCACTTTATTAGCAAATTTTCCATTTCAAAACTTTTAAATCCTAAATACTGTATCTGTGGCAAACATCTCCAAATAAATCCCAGATTATTTTTTAATTCATAATTATTTGTTTCTTACACCACACTTGTTTAGTTCAAACCGGATCAATTTTCACAATAGTTTATTTTTCACAAAATTCAAGTTAATGTTTTAAAACATCCTAAAATCCTAATGGCGACATACAAATCCCCTAACAACTGTACTATTGAGATTACTAATATTCCCCTTGGGATAACAGCAGGCGAGCTGCGCAAATACCTTGAACACGCAGGAGAGGTGGACTACTTGTGCCTAGTTGAGGGTGAGGCCTTCTGCGAGTTTCGGGAGGCAGCCGGTGCAGAAAGGGCGAGTAACCCCTGGATTCTTCCCCCATGTCAAGGTAAGACTTTCCTAAATATCACCAGAGCATCACCCAAACCTCCACCAGCTGAGGCAACAAAGCCGCCACAAGGTAAGTATCACCATGCCGCACAGCAAGATGCAGAAGCAGCCATGATTGAACATCATCAGTGGACTTCTGGTATATATATAAATGCGCATATATAAATGCGCACGTGACATCTACAAGTCGCCATACCGTGTTCAACGATGTAAGGTACCTGGATGTGCACAAATTCCACACGCAAAAGTATAGGCAAAAATGACAGGTTACAAGGAAAATTAGTTTTGCAAAATAGTGGCATTGATTGCAAAGGGCAAAATAATTTGACCCGAAACATAAACTCTTTATTTGGATTTTCCATTACGGAAAAAAAAATTATGACGGAAAAGCTAGATATAGCTGATTTAAAAAGTTATATTTCATTATTTCCGTGCTAAATGGGCGTGGCAATTGGCCATATTGATGACGAAATGTGATTCTTACTGGCATTAAGGTCAGAACTGGGTAGCTGCCGATGATGTTATTTGATAATGTTTGCACGTAGGGAACTTAGGGGGCTGTAATTGAAAAGGAAGGGGTCATGGATTTATTTATTTGGGAGTCAAGATAAGTATCCCCCCGTAGCGCCGCCAATGAACATAACTCTGACCCTAATTTTAACTCTAATTATAACGTAAATTGAAGAAACTATAACTTTAACCCTTTTCGGTATAATGACCCTCTCAAACTAAATAGGCTAGATGTCCCCGCCCGACCTCCTCAATTCTAACTTACTCATTCGCTCGCAAATGGACAACTAGAGGCAAATGATGGTCATAGACCACAAACCTAGCTGGGGCATGTTTGTGTTGTGGAGGTATCCGACCTGGTCATGAGGTTTGTTGTCACCGAGTTTTGAGTCCTGTACCGTCCTTTTCCAGAAAATGCAATTCTAAGATTTGACCCCAGATGACCTTTGACCTGACCCCTGCAAGATGTTCCCCTGGTTGTGAGGTTGGTTGTCACTGATTTTGATCTTTGACCTGACCCCTGCAAATTGTTCCCCTGGTTGTGAGGTTGGTTGTCACTGAGTTTGAGCCCCATATACCCCTTACGGGGCTATCATTGTCTTCGGAAGGGGGATCCCAAATATACAGGGGGGTCATACATTTTCGGAAAGAAAAATACGGGGGGGGGGGGTATAATACTTTTGATGACCAAAATGTAGGGAGTCACAAGATGACCACAGATAGTGTGTTTATCTTATTCAAAACTAGCAGGAGCTAGTACTAGAGTTAACAGGAGCAGTTTAGTAAACGGGCAGTGGTTAATAAAGATGGTGAACGGTGATGATAAACATGGTGTCTTCGACTAAAACATGAATAAGAATTATTATTACCCTGGTATAATTCTGGCTTACCCTGTCCACCCTGTGTTTTGCAGGTAAGGGTTTGGGGGATGTCATTTTCTTCGGCGGGGGGGGGGGGCATGAATATGTCGGTGACCGCAGTAAAAAAATTGATGACCCCTATCGCGGGCAAATTTTTTTACGCCCCCCCCCCCCTATATTGGGTCGAAAATTTTTATGCCCCTCCCCCCTTCCACCTACAAAGACTCAAGACAAACTATTCATTGCCGGAACAAAGGCGAGGAGCGCACCAAAAGTGCATTAAAAGTACAGGTCTACTAAATGAAGCCTATTATTAACATGATTAAGCATTTTCCAAAGTGAGGGTAAAACACATCTTGTATAATAAGTACAACTTGTCAACTTAACGAACAATTTAAGTGCCCGTTTTGATCTTGCCTTGCTTTTCACAGATTGCATTGTACATTTATGTTTAAGGGCTCGAATAGCGACGTTTTCACATATTTTTTGTGGGACATGAGAGCACATCAGACATATCGAATTGCATTTTGAATACGAGGAATATCCTTCTGCTATCAACTAATTTTGATTTTTTTTGATACACACTTTATGGCAAACTATTAAAAAGTGATTTTTTGAAATTTAACAGTCCTCAAAATAAATTGTATAAACTATAAATCTAACGATATGCACTATGAAGTTGGGATGAACAGCCGTTCATTATATGAAAATTTTGACCTTTCGTATTGAAGATATAGATTTCGACCTCAAAACACTAAAAAGATGTATATACGTCGTAGATCTTTTTGAAAAAAAAAATGTTTATGTTTAATATATGAAATGTCAACATTTTCAATTGATCATGCTGATGGTCGGCTTTTTTCTCCCAGCTACATAGAGTGCAGACAATAATCTAGAAAGTGTGGGTGTGTTTCTTGCCGCTCGCACCATATATCAAGAGTTTGCAAATTGGGATCCCAAAAAATTCGCAATATGTTCAAAGAGGGGGGGCAAAGATTTTTGGCAGGCCGGGGAGTGGGGGGGGGCAAGTGATTTTGGCAGGCCGAGAGGGGGTGGGGTAAGCAATTTTGGTGGGCCGTTCAGAAAGTTTACCCTGGGGGTCATAATTATTGCACAGCCCCTTAAATGTATAAAGCAACTTATGTATAGCATTAATGTAAACAAGCAGATTTATAGTTGGGCCAACATAATTATAGTTTGTTTCTTCACACACCAAGTTCTCAAGATGTACCCATGACCTAAGTACCACCATGATGAGCCCCAGGGGGGCCACTCACACACATGGTCTGTACGCATGCGTGTCCAAAAAAGCAAGTAAAAAGGGGTGTTTTTTTCCGGCAAGGTGCGTTACGCATTTATTAGGGTCTAAAAAACACTGATTTTCAAGAATAAGGGTAGTTTTCTGAATCTGAACAACTTGTTAAATAGGGTACCTTTTCAAATTGTTGGTAAATTACGAGTCCAAAAGGGTACGGTACATTTGTTGCATTTTCACTATCCAAAAAAGCTCAAAAACTTGTTAGGGGTAAATTCTATATTAAATAACCTTATTAAGGGGCTAAATTTGCTGGTAGGGTAAAACTCGTTTAGGGGGTGTTTGAAAAAAAAAAATTGGTCACGCATGCGTACACTGTCATATTTGAGTGCCCTCGGTGACGAGCTTTACCCCCACTGGCTACGCCACTGGTGAACACCCCTACAGACATATGCACCTTGGAATTGTCGAGGTATACTACATACCTGTACCTATAGTTCCTCTAGCTTTCAAAATCATCACAGGAAAATTCCAGTATTGAGCATATTTCTTCAGAGTCATCCCTCATATCAGACGATTTAGAGCAAAATTATAAAAGTACAGCTTTCATCAGCAGTGATACCAAGATATAATTCCAGTTCAATGAATTGGTGGTCTGATACATTAGGCCAAATTCATATCAGCAGTCAGCACCCAAATTAGATTTCATTAAATTAACTTTTAAACTTTCCAAACTATGCCACACAGTATACTCCAATACTTATACTAAAGTACAGCTGAGTCCCACAACAGGGCTCACAACCAACAAACATGTTATTTATATAGCCAAGGTCAATTATTTGTAACCCTTTTCCTAAAATTCAGCATTGCTTTCATAAACCATATTATATGTTTCTCGTGCCACAGTTTCAGGACATATTATTCATACCCTGTAAACACCACTATAAATCATGGAAATTCTCTTATTCCCATGCTATAATTGAAACTCCACTACATTGACATTTAACCTTGAATGCCATTATTTTAACTAGTGCTTACTACACTCTAAATTACAGGGATATGAATTCAAATCCAAAAATCTTACTTTCAAAACTTAGTTAGGGACCAATCAATATAGGATTAAAATAAGTCTTTACAAAGTTTTATAAATTTCAGTCCCACAAGGACTTCAAAGACTTATTTTCAAGTTTAAAAGATTTAATTTTTAAATCCGATGCGGACTGTAATCAGTGACAAAACCTTTGGATTAAAAAATAAGACTATCCTTAGACTTAAAATGTCAAATCCTTGAAAGATTAAAAATGCAAGTGACAGCAAGTCCATTGGATTTAATATTCAAGTCCTTTAAGATTTACTTTTAAGCATATCTGGGATTTATTTCAAAATAATATAAATCTTTATGGGGATTTAAATATCGATATTAAAATACAAGTCTGTGTGACTTCTTATCAAGTAATACGTATATTCACGGCAGTAATACCAAGTCAGGACTACTTCTTTCATAAAGTTCAAGCAATCACCAATTATCACCAGGCATCACCAAACATCACCAGCTATCACTAGCCATCACCAACCGTCACCAGCTATCACCAGCCATCACCAACCATCACCAGCTATCACTAGCCATCACCAACCGTCACCAACTATCACCAATTATCACCAGCCATCACCAACCATAACCAGCTATCACTAACCATCACCAACCGTCACCAGCTATCACTAGCCATCACCAACCGTCACCAGCTATCACCAACCATTGGTTTAATGTTTAAGTCTTTCGAAATATTTAAAAATAGATTTTCATTTCCCGATCCCAAAAGTAAAATTTAAATCCAACCCCGCGTAAAATAAATCTTTAAAGACTTAAAAATTTACAAGTCTCAACTAATATTTTAAGTCTTTCTAATTTAGAGTGTACACCAATCACTGTCACTATTATTCAAGTTTTTTGCAATAACCTTTCAATTCCCTCTAAGCCCTTCCAAAATCATATTAGCCATCAATCCTCTCATACACACATTCCCTGGGCTTGGATGACGAACAGATGATAATTGCATTTTGAGAACAGGGTATGAGTTTTTTGTACCCATTATTGTCAAAGGTTATTCAATGAATATACAAATATATTGGGGTTCAAGAACTGTGCCCTGATAGATGAGCAAAAGAACATGTGCAATAATCACTTTGTTGTAGTTCGCAACACAAACTTAAACTAGACTAAGCTGTGGTCTAACCCACGAACACAGCCGTGTTGTTACCCCTAATGACCTTTGACCCCAAAATATATGAAAACGGCCATAGACATTGGCTAATGTCAATGCATGGGTGCATGTGGCACCACTTTGCTATGTTACTTGTGACAGAAGGGGCATTTTGAAGGTTTTTCGTCTCAGACCGGAAGTGACCCCTTAATGACATTTGACCCCAAATAAGAAAATACCACATATGAATTGGGTACCCACAATTCATGTGTGAACATACCGTTACTGTCCTATGTTTTTCTTAGCAAATAACAATTTTTGACCGTTTTTCGTTTTATACCGGAAGTGACCCCTTAATGACCTTTGACCCCAAATCTGTGAGGACCCCATAGACACTGGATAATAACAATGCATGTATGCAAGTGGTGTTACTGTCCGACGTAATTTGTGGGAGAAGAAGCATTTTAAAGGTATTTCGTTTTGTACCGGAAGTGGCCCTTAATGACCTTTGACCCTAAATAAAAAATACCACATATACACAGGGTAACTACAATTTATGTGTGAACATACCGTTACT
Organism: Amphiura filiformis; assembly: GCF_039555335.1. Classification (NCBI taxonomy): domain Eukaryota; kingdom Metazoa; phylum Echinodermata; class Ophiuroidea; order Amphilepidida; family Amphiuridae; genus Amphiura; species Amphiura filiformis. The sequence continues at coordinate 127,578 of NW_027305568.1, read as the reverse complement.
GTCCTATGTTTTTCTTAGCAAATAAAAAAAATTGAAATTTTTTCGTTTTATACCGGAAGTGACCCCTTAATGACCTTTGACCCCAAATCTGTGAGGACCCCATAGACACTGGATAATTACAATGCATGTGTGCAAGTGGTGTCACTGTCCTACGTAATCTGTGAGAGAAGAAGCATTTTGAGTTGAAATCACGTTTTTGACCCTATGACCCCTGCGTGACCTTTGACCCCACGAGTTTCATATGACATGTAGGGGCATGGTCAATGATGGTTGTGACCAAGCTAGGTCAAAATCGGTGTAAGCATGTAAGTGCTAGAGCAAATGTAGTGGTCGGCAGAAAGAAGAAAGAAGAAAGAAAGAAGAATTAGCTGTGGTCTAAGACCACGAACACAGCCGTGTTGTAACCCCCAATGACCTTTGACCCCAAAATATATGAAAACCCCATAGACATTGGCTAAGGTCAATGCATGGGTGCACGTGGCATCACTTTGCTATGTTATTTGTGGCAGAAGGGGCATTTTGAAGGTTTTTCGTCTCAGGCCGGAAGTGACCCCTTAATGACCTTTGACCCGAAATTAAAAATACCACATATGAATTGGGTAACCACAATTCATGTGTGAACATACCGTTACTGTCCTATGTTTTTTTAGCAAATAAAAATTTTTAAAGGTTTTTCGCTTTATACCGGAAGTGACCCCTTAATGACCTTTGACCCCAAATCTGTTAGGACCCCATAGACACTGGGTAATAACAATTCATGTGTGCAAGTGGTGTCACTGTCCTACGTAATTTATGGGAGAAGAAGCATTTTAAAGGGACTTCGTTTTATGCCGGGAGTTGCCCCTTAATGAACCTTTGACCCTAAATTAAAAAAATACCACATATACACAGGGTAACTACAATTTATGTGTGAACATACCGTTACTGTCCTATGTTTTTCTTAGCAAATAAAAAAAATTGAAGTTTTTTCGTTTTATACCGGAAGTGACCCCTTAATGACCTTTGACCCCAAATCTGTGAGGACCCCATAGACACAAGATAATAACAATGCATGTGTGCAAGTGGTGTCACTGTCCTACGTAATCTGTGAGAGAAGAAGCATTTTAAGTTGAAATCACGTTTTTGACCCCTATGACCCCTGCGTGACCTTTGACCCCACGAGTTTCATATGACATGTAGGGGCATGGTCAATGATGGTTGTGACCAAGTTAGGTTAAAATCGGTGTAAGCATGTAAGTGCTAGAGCAAATGTAGTGGTCGGCAGAAAGAAGAAGAAGAAAGAAAGAACTAGATCTGGCTACAGATCTGGACCTAGCCGGGGCCGGAAATGCCAGTCTTAAAGTTTGACATTTGACCGCTTAACTTTGACCTTTGGGGTCATAAATATTTTCAACATGTTACCCCTTAATGACCTTTGATCCCGAATCTAAACATCTACTGCAGGCACTGGATAGTAGCAATGCATATGCGAAAGCAAAGTCAATTTCCTGTTTACTTTTCGAAATAAACAAAATTCATTTTTGGTTTTTGACCGGAAGTCACCCCTCACATGACATGATCTATCATGGTAAATAATGAGTTCTGTTTTGGTAAAATACATTGTATACCAGATATTGCGATAGGCCTACATAAAAACTACAACAAACAGAATACAAAGAATACATGAGTATGATTTTCTGTGATAAATGTCTTTGGTACATTTAATCAGTCATTTGTACGGAATTGAAATGTAACAACAACAGTAATAATAATATTTGATAATAATAAAATGATAATAATAATAATAACAATAATAATAATAATAACACTAATAATAATAATAATAATAATATACATTTCTCAGTAACCATGTAGGCCTACATCACAGTTGAAAATGGGAATTTGCTTTAAATTTTGCCAAAATCCGATGAAAATTTTGGTGAGTGTTGACAAGTTGTTGATTTAATTGTAAAATTAAAAGTAAAATCACACTTATTTCCCAACATTTTGAAAATCAAAATCCGCATTGGGACCGATTTACAACTCCTACACATGGTACACGCTACAGGAACCCGTCGGCTACGAACTTGTTTGTTTGTTGTTATTGCAGCTGCAATGTTTTAGCCCCGCCCATAACTTTAAGTTTCGCTGATGACTGTAAACAAGTTCAGTATACACGGTCCCCGAGTAATGCGGCGCATACATCGGTACGTATCGCGGCAAAGATCAGAGCAAAATGGTGAATACGATCCAGGACTACGCATGACAGTCGGAAGCGAAAAGATGAAAGGAGGGTACCGGGTATCAGGCGGGGTATCAGGCTATTTCTGGATGGGGAGACCCCGTCTGGACATGCATGCCGTGCGCGTAGAAAACTGAGTGAAATGCAACGTTCTACATGTGAATTTAATAATAATGCATAACATTTTCAAAACAAACAGAAAATTACATATTTAAAACTAAAATTTTCTGGTGCAAGCAATTTAGCACACGTTTTCTTAATCTTTTTATCACAGTTACATAATTATAGTTATCAACACTTTATAGAATTGTTTTGGATTATAAAGGTTTTAGTTTTATATTTGTTGGGAATCTGTAATTTGTCAAGAGTAATGTAATTATGTATTATACAAAGTTTGTCATCGTTGCCTGTGAAGGATTATGTTCAAGCACTAATTGTTTACAATCAGGAGCAAAAGAACAAAGAGAATAAGAAGACCGATTGATACCAATTTGTACATTATACACATACACCAAACCCATTTCTGAGAAGTGCACCTTATAATTTCAAAAACACCCTTGTTTGTGACATAAATAGGAGCGCAGCATTTGATACACAGCTAAATAGAATTTTATATTTCATTCACTCACTAGTGGGGGAGGTTTTTTTGTTAAAAAACTTCCACGTCCCCTCCTGAGTATCAAATGGTGCGCCCATAACTACGGGAGTGGTGTACCAAAACACAGGTGTACATCATTTCCCCAGACAATACTATCCGTAGGTTACTAGACCTTATATATGCACAAACGCACCGCGCACATAGCAATGCTCTAAAAAAATTAACTCTCGCAGATGGTCTGTGAACATAGTCATCGAAAAATATAACAAAATCAAAACAGCTGATTTTACATAATTATTTTGCTTGTTTTATGACAAAATGTATCGCAAAATATTTACAAAACATGTGCAAAACAATTTTTTTTTTTTTTTTCAGTCTCATATCAAGATGTACAGTTTTTTTTTTTTTTTATCAAAGTTTCATAAAATAAAGCATGGCTTTAGAAAAAATTATTCAGTTTAATGACATTAAAAAGTCCCATGCAGTCATCCGAGCGAAATGGAGCTATAGAGAAATTACATTTTCATGTAAAATGTCATATTTTGTCTTGAATACACAGCTTTTGGCTCAACCACTTGCAGTCTATGTTAGCACACGTATGCTACTAACAATGGTGTAAATAACTGAATTTTGATAATAATCTTCTGAATGAGCAAATCACTGAATGGGTCTTTAATATCAACCAACATTTTACAAGTCATTCAATGTAATTATTACATTCAATAGGATCACGTGAAATATACAGCTGTATCTTAAAAGATTAGTAACAAAATTTCTAAGTACAGAGTTAGATACAAAAAAGATACATTTGTTAAAATAACAACAGACGCTGGACGTGGGCTACAGACACTCGGCTGTGGCCAGAATAGATACTTTTCGTCCCCGGTGCAAATGTCATTCACCATAGTTTATAATTATTTCAAAGCAGAAATAGGCAAATAGCACTCAGGTAAAAAGAAGTGCGAACGTTTATGACGTAGAATACAAGCTCACCTTTTAGCTTCCATGATTCTAATGTCCGTTCAGGAAACAAACACGAAATATATTCCAGCATAGGAAATCATTCCCATGCATGTAGTAAAACTTTTTACGAAACAAAATTACTGCAAAAGTCCACACACTGCTTTGTTCTAGTCTCAGGCTCTGTCCGACATATTCAAGCTCAAAAGCACAAGAAATCCATTCAGCAAATTGAAGCACAAAAGTAATTCCAGGTTAGAAAGTCTAGTTTCCAGAATAGATCCATAACCGCGCTCGCACTCCATCAGATGCAGTTCAGTCTTCTGGATTTTGGTCAGGATATGCATGGGTTATTATCCGAGTTTGACGGGCGCTTTCAGCGGCAAGTCCTGGCTCTTGGTCGCCGTAACCTGTTGCCTAACTTAATGGTGGACGGGTCACGGCATATTTTTACTATTTAAAAGTTATATATAAATTCCAATGGTAAAAATCCTTTTAAATTCATATTGTTCCTTGCCACGTTCATTGTTGCTATTTAAAGCTATTTTGATAACCAACTTTAGTGCATACACGACCCTTAGTGGATTCAGGCGGATTCCGCCGGTGGTGTTTACGAAAGATGCTGCAAAGAAAATGATAGAAAAACAAAAATAGAAATAATTTTTTCAGACAATAAACATTTCCAATGAATGAATGAAAATCAATGGTCATCCCCGGAGTCATCCGAATTAGTTCAACATGTCGAACATGCCCGCGAATATTCCATGTTTTCAATATCTAGTCACTGAAAGGTGGTACTGGTCTTAACACTGGAATTATGGAAAATGTTGTGCCTCATAACTGCTAAACTGATAAAAGATATACATATTTTAATAGAAAGGACTTGATGAATCCATCTAGGAGGTCACATTTGGGTAAAAATGCTAATTTCTTGAGAAAATCAAAAAAATTATTAAAAACTAGAAGTATCTAGGATCAACTTCACAAAAAGATATTTGAGCAAAATTTAGCATTTCTTGATGACTTTTGGTGGAAATTTCGAAAAGTTGGTCAACATTTTTATTGACCTTGAAAAGAAACTGGATGTCTTGAAGGTTTCACTGAGGAATTAATCATATCAATCAATTATAACTGTAATTAATCAAATGAAAAAGTGTACTTACAAAATATTTTTGCAGATCAAGCTGGGTTTTAAGTCTTGGTACTGATGTGCTATAGGAATTTGGTCCTCGAAAGTCTGATTTGTAAAACATTCCTCGAATCTTTGGTTATTCTTTTGTGACAGATTTTCTTGAATGATCTTGAAATCCCAATTTGAAGACTTACTTCGCATATTCCGTAAACGTGGAAAGGCTAACATCTGAACATAGGGACATATATTGACCGAATTCTCATCAAGTTTGTCGCCTAGTAGGCCTATATATTATAGGACCTATATTCATGATAAGGCCTTGGTCTGGTTCATATGAAGTTCTATAGGCTTAGCCCTGGTCCCATGGACGTGTGTTGGCCTGGAAAACCTTTAACGAAACCTGCAAAAAAAATGGTAAATGTAATATAAAATTTTAACCAATATCAGGGATTTGGACACAAATATAATTTGTTTAATGAGAACAAATCTAAGATTACAGTGGTATCTCTGAAGACACAGGCTATTTTATGAAGAGATTCATTTTAGTTTTGGAAATGGACAATGTAATTCTTTTTGTATCTATTATTTTTATTAATCAAAACAACGAAGTATAATGGTCATTGCAGCCTCTATACTGTTTAAGGTTTTAATCAGGGCTGCAGTTGGACTATTCATTGAATATTAAAAGAAAGAGTATTTTGTAAGTTTTAACTCCCGGAATTGGTCTTGGTATTAAATGGGTTATTAAGTCATATCAGTCAACATATTCAAAATGTACTTACAACATACATGTAAATTGGCCATTGTTTTCTTGGTACTGCATGCGTCGAAACAGAATTTCATCCTCAAATCTCATTCCAGTATGTTATTGTCAATGTTTGTAGCATGTTTGGTCGATCGTTGACAACTCGATGACCTGCCCCGTTGTAATATTCCATAGTCTTGGTGTGGCCTTCTTCTGTCCGATGAGGTAGAAGATCGTATATAGCATCGTGCGATACCAAAGCTGTCGACTGTGCCATGTCCCCTGGGAGCTGAGCCGATATGTCTGTGGTTGTTATACGTGAGATGTTGCCTATACTCCTTCTGCCGCTTCAAGGCTAAAAATCTTGCCAGGTCGGATGGGGTCTCGTTGTGGCGCGGCGGTGGTGAATGGAAGGGAGGGGGGGGGGGTAGTGGAGTAATTTCCACTACCCTGTTCCTGTTCTTGACATTTCAGAGCTACTATTATCTTTGAGAGGATAGAAATAAAATATCCGTTTATTTTATTGATAATTCAGGCTGACATTTTTGCCTACATTTTCATATGAAGTAGGATTTTTTTATGTTTCTGTGTTTTTTATTTTTGTTATAGGCGCACTAATACGCGCAAATATAACTTTCACTAAACTATATTGCATTACATATTTCACTAAGCATGTTAAGTATTATAGGTTTAATTTCACATATTGTATACTAAATATTGCACTAAACGTGCTAAATGTTACAGATTGCACTTAATATGCAGGTTCAATTTATTGCATTAAATATTGCACTATAAACTTGCTAAATATACAGGTTGTACTAAATATTAAAGATTTACTTTCAAATATTGGAAACTAAACATTGCACGAAACGTCCTATATAAAATGCTACAGATTGCACATAATAATTTATACAGGTTCAATTCCGAGGTTCAATTTCAGACATTGCATTAAATATTGCACTACATATTTATAAATTGCACTAAATAATTACTATAGGTTAATTTTCAGACATTGCACTAAATTATACAGATGTGATGCTGCAGATGTGGGTACTTCTTCGTATAGGCCTATGGGTATCGATTCCCAGATTACTGATACCTAAAATGCGATGAAAGTCGGATTATGATATGAATAATACGTATTAAGTACCTGTGCATAATATAATGCAGGACATGGTTTTACATAGATATGATCAAGAAGAGTGCCGCCAGCCGTGGTAGGATCTGTGATAACTTGATGGTATTGGCTTAAGGACTGGAACTCATTTGCTCTACCTCCCATTAAATTGTGATTGAAGTCGCCAACAAAGACTGTATAATCTGTATCAAGTAAATCAGTTTGTGCAGTGATGTTATTCATTTCTGTACAAAATGTCCCTGTACTAGTTCCAACGGGTTTGTATATGACGGTAATTAGCATGTTTGTGTTTCCATGTGTCCTAATTGCAAGTGCATCACATACATCGCTTGGAATGGGCACTACTGTGTAGTTGACACCATTTTGAATGTAAATTGCCACACCTCTGCCTCGAGTAGAATGTATTGCTTCTAAAGAGTAGCCTTCTATTGCAAGAGAGTCTAGGCTACTATTGTCTGTCAACCATGTTTCTGATAAACAAATAACATGTGCTTTCCTAATTTCTGTATTGCTCTTCATGTCTTCGATGTGTCGACGTAAGCTCTGTATATTATGATGAGCAATTATGAAATACTTATTCTGATCGATGGGTAGCATAGGATTGGCATTGGATAGATCACAAGTAGGCATCTCTGCAACATATCGTGCTACATCTGGATTGCAATAGATCCGGGAAAAATCACAGTTGGTTAAATGCATTCCCTCTAAAGTTGTCACTCGACTAAGTGCAACGTATGCCATTGATTCTTTGAAACATTTCATAGAAATCACAGCTTGTTCAGTTGTCAGTCCCTGGACTTTGTGAACAGTAACAGCCCAAGCAAGTTTCAATGGAATCTGTTCTCTTGTGGTACTGAAGTTTCTTCCTTTCAATTGAAATGTTTCCTTACGTGGCATTATAGCGACACACGATACATACTCAGGTGGTATAACTTGTGATGATCGAGCCTTCCTTCCAATTTTGTCACTGTCAAACCTGACATAGACAGCCTGTGGCATGTTCTTGGAGTTACCGAATTCAATTCCTTTAATGGTACCAGATACTCCATTACAACGACCATCGGGAACATCAATGTTAGCTATTAGCATAGTTCTAGCACCTACTGCTAACTTCAGATAAGGTACAAGTGATGTGTCGTCTTTTCGACGTGATGTGTCATGTGGTGTTTCGTGGACTTTGATCACTCTGCCACCCTTTTGGTCAACGTCTTCTGCTTTGATAGTAAATGTTTCCGTGTTTAGTGAAGCTAACTTTGTTTCATTGTGACTGTCAACATCCACGTTGAGGTAAAACAAGTGTAACGCGTCAGAAGGTGCTTGACGAATGTGCTCATGAACTATGCGGGAACGTAAGAGTTCCTTGTCTGCTTCTTCTAGTGGTTCGTTTTTTTTTCGCACGCGAAGTCGGTTCAACATTTGGGCAAATATTGCATCATCCCGCTGTCGCATTATTTCAGTTAGTTCAACTTTCTCAAACAGTGAATTCCATAAGTCTTTCAAGGGTTCTTCGTGTGGGAAACACAAAGGTGTGGGTGGACTTATCGGTGGTAATTGAAAGAAATCTCCTACTGCCAGGATAGAGACATTGCCAAAGTAGGAAGTGTATGATGTTCCTTTGATTTGTTGTAATCGTCCGTGAATGTACGATAGCTGAGTAGCACTAACCATAGATATTTCATCTATAATTACAAGCTGTACGTGTTGATACTTTGTGCGGAGCGTGCTGAGACTTTGTTCTCCAAGAGGTTTGTAATCTTTGGCCATTCTAATACCTGTTTTTAAGGCTGTGCAGATGGTTTGACCAGAAATGTTATATGCAGCTGTTCCAAGATGTGACATTAATAGCACAGTTACATCATCAGCGGACTCGGTCATTGTTGCAAATTTCTTTTGAGCATAGTAACTGATGCATCTGATCACATGCGATTTTCCAGTTCCTGCACCTCCAGTGAGGAAGATATGAAATGGGTCTATTCTGTGATTTCTTGCTTTTTCATCGCACCATTTAGCAACATGATTAAATAACTGTCGTTGTTTATCATTAAGCTGACGCATCATAGTCTCTGCCTGTTCTTCAGTTATATCTGGATTACGGGTTTCAATAGCACACCTTGGTAAACCTGCATCACGTTGGCCAGGTCTATTTCCTGGTTGAAGTTCAGGAACTTCAATTTCAGCTAAGTCATCATCTGAGTCTTCGATTCTAACATCTTTTAATCTATCATCAATACGTTGCTGCTCAGATTGTGGAGCAATTCCTGCCCAAGCATCTTCCATATTTTCTACTTCTTGAAGTACTTCCCACGCTTCATCTAGTTCATCTGTTTTCGGTTCGAATTCTGACATGTTTTGTTCAACCACGTCTTTAACTCGTAGTCTGTCTTTGTTGATAGTTGTGTATCCAGTCATATGATAACTTTCGTAGGTGGGAAAACTATCTGGCTTGATATTTGGACTCCTATGAGGAAGGTATAAACGTAGCATATTCATATGATACCTCTCACTGTCTTTCTTTTTGATACCCTTGGGTAACGAATGACAGCTGGCTTTCCTTTACGTTCTTTCATCTTGATGCCATGGGTGTTCAACTGTATTAGTTTATCTCGACGATCAGACGCTTCGTCATCATCGGTTTCATCATCTACGTTATCATCTGGGTCTCTATTGATATTGTCCGATTTGGCCGACACTTGATAGTGAGTTGAGTAAAACGTGGCCATGCACATGTTGTTGTACTTTGGCGTACTTGGTATATCAAGATATTTTTCAATTTGAGTAGTCTGCCATACTTGCTCAGAATTACCTGCATTTGCTTGTAGTTGTGTCAGAGGTAGAGATATCCGTTGTCCGTCTAACGCAGTTTGCAGAAACATTACTTTTCGTGTGCTATTTCGCAAAGGCATACTACAGATAAGGTAGACTGCTCCCATGACACTAACTTCTCTGTTTTGGAGGTAGATACTTCCAAGCTTTCGTAATTGCTGTATGGCATCATTGTTTCCTTGTGCTGCTTCTTTCTGAGCATTTCTGAGCAAGTCACCCATTTCTCTTTCTGATTTAGTAATGTAGGATACAATATACATAACGCATGCATATGGATCGAGTACATATTGAATATCCATGTTGCCATTCCAGCAGCGAATCAGGTCTGGGTTGTAATTGTTGATCCATTGGTCTTCAAGACGCCTTTTTAGGTACATGGTTTGCCGCTTTGAAAGCGTCTCTAGTGCCTGTTCAAATTCGTCTTGTCCAATTCCAGCTAAACAAAGAACGTCATAAAAATCTGCAAAGTCATGATCAGGATTCTGCAAAAGTTCCCAAATGTTGTTCAGCATATTTTTGCTTTCGTTTCACGATCTAGGGTTTTCTGATGTTCTTCATCATTTTCATCTCTTTCTGCTGTTGGCATGGTTGGAGTGCAAATGAATGTTCTGTCTGATGGTGGTTTTGGAAAATTAAACCGGCATGTTTTCCCTGTTTTTCTGCACGATCTTGTGTGAGTTTTACTGTGAACTTGCACACTCGTAACAATTTCATGTAATTCAGGATCAGTTTCTGGTGGAATTTCGCATGATATGTATCTATCAACGAATTCTATGACCTCATTATCTGGATCTTCACCCATTTGGGGGGCATTTTCAACCCACGCAATCATGTGAATATGCGGCCAGCCACGTTGCTGGAATTCTGTCCTGTAGAAGTAGTCCTTCACTTTGCCAATAGGATTAGCTGGTGACATAATCACGTCATTGATAAATGTGTGTAATCTTTCCTGAAACAGTTTGGCAGCTGCAACTGGATTGGACATGATGATATCGCAATGTTCATCCCATGACATATTCTTATGTTCCTCTGGTGTCATTGGTGGTTTTCCTAACATCTTAAGGATAGAATTATGTATTTCGATCCATCGTCTATCAGCAGCACTAAATGTCACAAAGAAAGTAGGAATTCCTAGTTGACGAATCATTGCAAAGATATCTTTCTTCGATTTTTCCCAGTATGCAGGGGTTCCTCTAAGTTGAGCCAGGAATCGGTAACCTTCGTCTCTTTTAATAAGTTGCTTCACCTGTTCGTGGTCTCGTAACATAGATGCTGTGATTTTTTTTCCATCTGAAGTTTTTGTGCAACCTATTCTAGTAGCAATAGATACATTTGAATGAATTTGATGTACTTCTGTGCAGTAGAGAGCAAAGAATATATATTCCGGGTTCCTGGCAAATCTATTATCAGCTGAAAAGAGCCTGGCATTGAAATATCTAGAAGGCGAAAGCTTTTGTTCTCGGCTCTCGTTATACGTATTAGAACCATCTGGAAATTCTACTGGGAAGCACTTCGGTTCCATTTCTAAAACGTGTTCTGGCTTATTGCCTTGTCCTGGAGCCACTGACAAAATAGTGCTATCACTCTTGTCTGCTGCGTACTGTGCAAAATCTACAGCATGTAAGAATGAATACAGCGGTGCTGACGTGTTTGTAACATCATGTTCATTTTCATTGACTTCATTACTTGGGATGTTATCTCGATCAACAACATTGTCATCTCTGGTCTGATCTTCATTATCAGAATGATCGTCTTCATTGCTATCATGGGAGTGTCGCAAACTTGTATCATCTCCACACTCATCAGTGACATTATCTACATTCATACTATTGTCATCAGCATGATTGACCGATTCATCATTGAGATCGTTGTCAAAGTCATGAACATTAGCAACATCATCATTATCTTGGATATGATTGACATTGGGGGAGGTATCACTGTCACCTTGTGTACATTCATCTCCTGAATCTGGTATGTCATCTTCATTATCATCGGAGTGGTCACTGTGAATTAACTGGTCATCTAACATGTTGTCAAAAGCTTCAAAGTTAATGTCAATATCTTCGTATTCAGGGTTGTTTTCTTTCAACCAAACAAGTGCTGATCTTATTTTACTTGGATTGACATCTTGGCACATGTGATGTCCTTTATATTCCAGTTTTCTTTTCAGTTTTACTCTGATCAGACTATGGTCCGTTGGCAGTCTTGGTAAACTTTGGGCAACTGAGTTAACATCAGCTTTTACACACACTATCTGGCCATGAACTCCTTTTTGAGCACCCTTAATTAGAGATATCATCTTCATAAAGGGTATTGCTGGAGCTATTAGGTGCCTTTCTAGCATATTCAAATGCGAAAGTTCGGGAGGCTGATCCTGTATTTCCAACCCGTTAACTGTTGCTATTGTTGGCATACGTTTAGCTTTCATACTTCCATGACAGGTATTACATATCCATGTTTTGCTGTCATCCCTATCTTCCACTACATTTATATCTTCAATGGACATGCCAGGAGGAGACTTTTGAGTAGAATCCGTTGATTGTAGTTTTCTTTTCTGAGTATTTTAACCTGGTGTCTGAAGTTAATTCTTTGACATATTTGACATACAAATACCAGCTGCATACCTTCTTTGCAAAATAATTTGAATCGTGATATTACCGTGTCAATATCAGAAGGCTTTCTTGATCTACGTAATTGGTTTTCCTGGATTTTTAATACCTTCTTTTGAGGGTCGTTATAAGCATCTTTAGATCTTTCGCGGGCTTGAGTACGTTTACGTCGTCCTTTCTCTGGATTTTGGTATGCTTCATGTGAATGTACACGTGCTTGTTGTTTCTTTCTTTCAGCTATATCTGGATTCTGATATGCTTTACGTGTTTGTTGTTTCTTTCTTTCAGCTATATCTGGATTCTGATATGCTTCACATGCTTGTTGTTTCTTTCTTTCACGTCTTTCTATCGACGCATAATCTTCTCTTGCACGTTTTCGCTTTTTGGCAAGAAGGTCACTTTTCTTTTCTTCGGAAAGCCCTTGGTACCAAGTTTGCCATCTCGAGAGTCTGGGACTTGGGTCACGTATTTCATTTAGAGAGCTTGTGTTTTCCGTATCCTCTTGATCTGATGAGTCATTTGTCCGTGTTGGAAAGAAGGAACACCCTGGGTCACTTTCTGTATGTGTATCTTCATTAGTAGCAATGGGTATAATGTAAAACATTCTTTCAGCCAAGTGCAATTTGTTAGCCAAACCACTCAAGTATGCATGCAAATATTGAAGGTCTTTAAAACACAATGCAATGGCAGTGCCGTCTGCAATAGGGAAACCAGACTGATCTCGTGAATGAGAATCAAAAATATAAAACCGCCTGTCTCTGAATTCTTGTAAATGGCCATCATGTAACAATCAACATTGAAAATTACCTTATTTGTAATACTAAATGATGTTTCCAATTCAATAGTAAGCGGGTCGCGTTCAATGTTTGGGTTGTCATCAAGCCTCCCGTACCTTACAGTATCGTACCGAACTGTGTAAGTGCTATTACCAAGAGCAAAATTAGTTGGCAATTGATCATTGGTCAAAATTCCGTCATTAGCAAGCTCAAAACATGCTTCTAGTTTGGTAGCGGTAGTCTTATATAAGGCATCTCCATGTATCAACATTTCGTCTATATGAGATGAATTCAATATGCTCTCAACATGCTCGATACTACAGAGCATTGCTAAACTGTTACACGAGCATTGTTTTGCTCTTGATAGTGGGGAAAAACGCTCATCACCTTGATGGAAGTTTCCAAAGACCTTATTTGTTAACCCTGCTTCATGCCTTTCTAAAGTTGTACCAAGTTTTTCTTTGCCTGCTGTTCCGACATCGCACGGGACCTTCTCGATTTGCGTGGCATATTTGTTAGTTAGGCCTAGCCTATTCAATTTATTCAAATACAATAGTTTTGTCCTTAAGTATAATTGTAATCGCTATACAAATGAATTTCTTGTAGTAGTGAAATAAGCTGTGATATAGTATACAGCGTTATTAGATATTTAATGGTATTTTCCAGGTAACCAAAATTCGTATATAGTAGGCCTAGGCCTACCGGGCAGTAGGGTGAATATAATATCAAGCACTGATTATAAGTGATATTGAGTATAGTGTTCTTTATTCAAGTTCATATGTTCGTTCGTGATCTTTTTATGGACGAGGAATTTTCACAATATGAATTATAACAAAGTTTACTCAATAACTTACTGCAGTAAATCAAATGTATATCAGTTCTTATAATATATAAAAGTATATAAGTATGTATACAGTATAAGTATATATCAAGTTCTTGCACTCAAGTTGGTTATCGTCCTGGCTACGTTATGTGGCCCCACAGCCTGGGGTAGGCACCCGAAGCTAGGCAACTTCTAGGTCTCAAACGGAAAGAAAGAAGGCAGAGAAAAGAGATGAGAAGAATAAAAGAATGAAGTAGATGAGTAAATGAATGATTGAATGAATGATCGGGTAAATGAATGAATGATAGAATGAATGAAGGAAACAAGCAAGAAATTAAGAAATAAGAAAACAAGCAAGTAATTTTCTTATTTCACGTTCTCATATACGAGATTTTTATACGAGCAATCACAAACGTGTCTTGTTCAGAGCAACGCCACAGACACACTGGGAAAATAATTTTCCCATGGCTTTCAAAGCAAGTGCGTGCACCAACCTGTTTTCACCAGGAGGGTGAAAGTGCATAGGAACAATGCCGGAAACTACGTCACGCTATTGTTCGACTTAAACTACATCATTTTTAACCCCTTCCGTTTCCGTTAATACAGCTTTAGTCTCCTCCACCTTCGCAACACGGTACGTGGAGTGACTGGAATCACAATGACAGCGGAGGAGAATACTAGCTGGTCAGATAATTTAATTATATCAAGCATATAATACCTGAACAATCACCGTCATTTGATCGATTTACTACAGAATATATTGTATACACAAAATATAATTTTAAAATTGTAAACCTGTTAACTTATATAGGCCTACTTGTGTACTAAAGTATAAGGACACGTGAATAAAATCATGTAGAAGACAAAATGGCCGCTAATCCGCCTATTGTCTAGAGTTAAACTACATCTTCCGGTTTGTTACGTAATACTAGGATGCCATGCCCTGTTTTCACTCACCCAAACCACGCCCACATCACTGTACCCACATAGACATTGTATTGTGTACCACGCACCTATGCACGCACACAGCCCCTTTGTGTTTCGCCGAATGTACCGTAAATGCGTGATGTCGGCTGTAAAATAACACTAAACACTGCATTGTCCACTACACACACACCCACACATATAAATACCTCCCATTCCCGCACACATCAGATGTCGTGAAATTGGTAAAAGATTTATCTAATTGAGCAAAAGAAAAACTGAGAAGAATCATAGCCGTACTGCTAGAAATGATGAAGTAAATAATACACGTAAATAAGTAAATGATAACTAAACAAAGAAATAATTAAATGAATATAAAAAGGTCAGGTATAAAATAAAACTGAATTGTGTGATAGTAGGCTTTCAACGACGGAAGTTCATAACAACAAAAAAATAAGGTTCTTCATATCTCTGTTTATACTTTCCTGGTCAAGAAAGTTCATAATTTCACTTTTTCAAAATCCCCCCCCCCCGCCAACAATCATGGCTACACCACTGAAGAGGTTGCATGTTTTCTGTAATAATTTGACTTTCCTGATGATACAAATAATAGTTCTTCCGCTTGTTTTTGAGTTTTTTTTTTTTAGCCCAGCCTATGATATCATCATCATCATCATCATCATCATCATCATCATCATCATCATCATCATCATCATACATGTGCTATAGAAGTATAAACAAAAATGTTAGCATTACGACATAAACCAGAATCAAGACATACAATAATTAGACACTTTCTCTCAGTTTCTTTCAATTTCTTCACCAGGGACCCCCCTCCCTCCACACACACTCACACACCCCCTTGGATGAACCATACATCTTTAAATCTATGAGCGAACACTTTATATTTATTTTTAAAAAAATTGCGTCTTGTCATCCTGTTTTTAATTATTGCATCAAATTTAAATTAGTTTAGGGACCGTTCACAAACACTTGTAAGGGGGGGCCTGATGCAAAAAGGGGGCCCTGAAAATTGTTGACCCTCCTAAGGGGGGGGGGCTGAAAAAAATGGCCACCCCTTCCTCAACAGCCCGAAAAGGTTGACCGCCCAAAATAAGGATTTTAGGCGCTAGCGCCCTAAAAGCAATGTAGAGTGCCATTTTTTCACAATTTTTTTATACTTTTCAACTTTTTCCGCCCTTTTTTCTTTACTAATGCTTTTTGCCGCCCTTCTTCTTCCACCGCCCTTCTTTTTGCCGCCCTTCTCCTTCTGCCGCCCTTCGTTTTTGCCGCCCCTACTTTGACCCGGGGCTGACTAACGTAATTGCGTGTGGGTTTGATTACTCATGTCTTGACACTGTCAGCTCTCTCTCTCTTTTAAGTTTGCCGCGACGTGTACCATGTCTATATACTACCGGGTATGCTGTTGTCACAGATTTGGAGTCAAATGGCAATAGGGCCATAATTTACTGGTGTCCGATAAAACTACCTTAAAGCCTTAATGTACGATTTCCGTCAAATTTTAATTTTGTTATTCTTTATTCAAAATGTTGATATAATATTAGTAATAACTGACAGGAAGGGTTGATGTCCATTTTAAGTTGAAATAACAAGGTAAAGGGAAAGAAACCCCACTGGTTATTTTGGCCATTTAACATGCAGTTTTATGGGAGGACATATTGTCATAATTTGTTGCCAGAAGATAGAAGAAGAAGAAACCAGTCTTAAAGTTTATGGTGTAGCATGTAGGGGCTTTATCCGTCTTCCATAGGCTGAGATACAGCTATTTTTCCGTAATTTTACACATTTTTTTACAAATTTGACGTTTTGACCTCCTTAATGACCTTTGACCCCAATATAAAAAAAACCTCATACACACCGCTAAAATGCATTGTTACAGTTTAAATTTAAAAAATCTACTATGCTTAGTTATGGAGATAAAAATTCTTGAAGTTATTTAGCTTAAAACCGGAAATGACGTCTAAATGACCTTTGACCATAAAAATAAAAATACCGTGCATACATTGGGTAACACTAATGCATATATGAAGTTAATGTCACTCTAGTCTAGTTACGTTTTGAGATTTTAAAAAATGAACATATTTGATGATTTTTGGTTTTTGACCGGAAGTGACCCCTTAATGACCTTTGACCCCGAAACTGTAGACACCCCAAAGACCCTGGTTGGTAGCAATGCATGTGTGCTAATGACAACACTCTGCTATGTAATTTGTAAAAACAGTGATTTTTAAAATATTTTTAGCTTTCAGACCGGAAATGACCCCTTAATGACCTTTGACCCAAATTCTGTGAATAATCTATAGGCACTGGATATAGCCGATGCATATGTGCAAGTGACATCATCGTACTATGTAATTTGTGGCAGAAGAAGCATTTTGATGATATTTGGTTTTATACCGGAAATGACCCCTTAATAACATTTGACCCCAAATTTGTGAACATCCTATAGACACTGGATATAGCCGATGCATATGTGCAAATGACGTCATTGTAGGATGTAACATGTAGGAGAAGAAGCATTTTGAATTTGTTGCCAGAAGAAGAAAGAAAGATCCGATAGCATCACAAGACCTAGCCGGTGTCCCGGCTAGGTAAAGAAAGAAGAAAGAACCTGTAAGAAAAAAGACACAGCCGTGACTAACGTCACGGCTGTGTAAATAGTCAAATAATTCTTACATAGCATCAAGTCAGGGTTTCATACTCAAAGGGTAACTAAAAAAACATGTGCAATTTCACTTAGTTGCCAGCGGAAGAAAACGGGAAGATTACAATGGTTTGTTTCCAGCGGAAGAACCCGAACGGTTACAATACCTTACACCCCCAGCTAGGTAAAAAACAAATTCAAAATGTGTTTTTAAGCACCTTTTGTGTCCCCCATGCTAAATCGGTAATCTGTACACCCTTTGTCACCCTTTGACGTACAATTTAGAGTATAAACACGTAGATGACTGTACATGATCTAATCATCCCGGCTGGAAAATGTTGAGCAAGACTCGTGTACTATACATCACGCTCATACGTTATATGACAATATGACGTACAATCACGTATGTAATGCATGGTTTGAGGTTTATTCAGCTAGTAAGTTAGATCTCGTCATACACATTATTATCATGGTATATTGTAATTGTATACGTCAATTTTGTTCAGTTTGATTCAACCGGCTTATAAAGTTTTACTTTACACGGAAGGGGAAGTTAGCAAAAAAACAATAAATTTATGAGTGTAAAAGGGGGGGGGGGAGATGTGGTTTTGGGGGAAGGGGAGGGACAAATAATATTTATAAAATTATAAGTAAGGCGAGAAAGAGAGAAACCCTGTTCTACGGGCGAACGGACCTTTCAAGTAGGGTCGGTCGGTCGGTTGGTATTTAAAAAAAAATTAAATAACCCAAAAACCACAAAAATCTGTAAATAAATTTCAATTTGAGAAAATACAAAAAAAATTGTCCTGAAATTTCCGAAATTTGGGGTCGGCATTCATTTGTACAGGAAAAATTTGTTTCCCAATTTGTTCAAAATAGAACAGGGTTTTCGTTTTTCGTCGCATAAATAAATAAATAAATAAATAAATAAATAAATAAATAAATAAATAAATAAATAAATAAATAAATAAATAAATAAATAAATAAAAATAAATAAATAAACATTATTTATGTTTGTACATGGGGGTGCTGTGCAATAATCATGATCCTTTGATATCCATGATTTATCCTTGCAAATTTATAGCATCGAACCTCCAGCCAATGTTCCTTGTCAGTGCTAGCCACGAAACAAGTTCACAACTGTAGCCACTCCTTCAATGGTCGCCATTTCAGTGATTGACAGTGATGTAATGCAAATATGGCGCTGGCCATCTGGTCACGTGCGCATTTATAAATGCGCATTTATATATACAACCGAAGTCTACTGATCATGTTACCGCCTTAAAGAAGCTGGGTTTGGACGTCAGCATCCCAAATCAAATGGCCCCGCCCATAGCTACATCAACTCCCAAACCACCACCCAGGACCGTCCCTACAGCCCCAGCAGTTTCTACAGACCAGCCACTGAATCTGTCCATGGAGCAGATGGAGAGTCTACTCAAGGCTGTCCATTATAAGCCGCCGACCTTGCCCTCCTTCTTTGGAGAAAGATCACCTCGTGATGGAGAAGTTTCGTTCGAGGTCTGGGTGCGTGAGGTTGAGCGACATCTGCAGAGGGGTACTTCAGAGAACCTGATGCATAATCAAATCAGGAAGTCTCTGAAGGGCCCAGCTCTTACATTCTTCTTGTCGATGTCAGGGGACCTGAACCTTACAGAGACCATGATATCGATGAGAAGTTCGTTTGGGTCAGCAGAGAAAGGAATTTCTCTGCTGCAGAAGCTATTTCTTTCCACCCAGACTGAGGACGAAGACGTGGCATCGTTCTCCAGAAGGTTGCAAATTGCTCTAAATATGGCCATTACCAGAGGGGCTCACGTAGATGACCGTGATGGGACGCTGCGTGAGGTCTTCTGGAAAGGTCTCAGAAGAAGTGAAATTAGGTTGTCACTAAGGTATTTACACGAGTCAGGCATACCATTCGATGATCTCGTCCAAAATGCCGGGACGTGGAAGAGGATCTTCGAGAGTCGAGGCAGAGGAGTCAACCTGCGAAGACCGTAAGGTCCCACCAGGTGCAATCAAAAGTCCAGGAGGACGCCCTGCAGCGACTCGGGGGTCAAACCCGGATCTTCTTCCAACGAAAGGACTCGCCCACCTGTGAGGTGCTGGCGTTGTAGAGAGTTTGGACACGTCAGGAGAGACTGTCCAAGGCAGTCTTTAAACTGCCCCGCGCCGATAGCAGAGGGCATGCAGTAGGCGCGGACTCTCACAAGCAGCCCAAAACCACCAATAATCTCCTGAGTCGTTCGGTAGGGGAGGCAAATGAAAGTGTTATTACAATCAATGGCATTTCTAGCCGCTGTCTGGTTGACTCTGGCTCACAGGTCACCACGATAGCAGAGAACTTTCACGACCAGCATCTTGCAGACCTTGAAATTAAACCGGTAAGCGATCTCCTTCAGATCGAAGGAGCTGCTGGACAACATGTTCCATTCCTGGGATATGTTGAGGTGATAACGTCTGTGGGAAAGGATGTTGCTCCTGAAAGAGATCACGCTGTCTTAGCATTGATTGTACCTGACACCAACTACACCAAACAAGTCCCGGTAGTAGTTGGGACCAATGTGATCAGGTCCTGCAAGAACAGCTGTATCGTGAAGAACGGCATCAAATTCTTGCAGAAGATGACACTTTCATCTGCCTGGACCATAGCCTACAGATGCACAGCCAATAAAGATCGCTTCTTCCGGAAGAGCAAAATATGCAATGTCAAGTCTACCAATGTCAACCCTGTAGTAGTAGAGGCAAATCAGGTCACACTACTTGGTGGTTCTGCAAAATCTGGACCTGGTGGACTTGAATACACTGCAATCTTGGAACCAACATCAACCAGTCTTCCTGGAAGTTTGGCCATAAACCCAGCCTTAGTGAGTGTCAAGCCCGGCGAGGACGTCCCCATCCTGGTACACAACCTGTCCAATAAGTCTGTCACCATTCATCCAAGGACAGTACTCTGTGAGTTGCACACAAGTTCATGGATTGGTGATCCCCCTGGGACTCCCACCAGGACTGTGCAACAACAGCAGATGACAACCACCAGTACCAAAGATCAGTCTGCTGATAGCAGTAAACGGGTCACTCCAGACGAGTCAGTGGACCTCAAAGATTCCTCCCTGACTGACCATCAGATTCTTCAGGTCAAAGATCTTCTGAAGAGTTGGACTCCAGTCTTTTCCACCAGCAAATCAGACTTGGGACATACCACAGCCGTCCAACATGAGATCCCCCTGGTAAATGAAACGTCTCCATTTAAGCAACGTCACAGACGAATCCCACCTTCACAATATGATGAGGTTCGTCAACATCTCCAGGAGATGTTGGATGCTGGGGCCATCCGAGAGTCGCATAGCCCTTATGCCTCTCCAGTGGTTCTGGTACGCAAGAAGGATGGTAGCCTTCCGAATGCAACCGAATGCCATTTGGCCTGACAAATGCACCTGCAACCTTCAGAGGTTGATGGAACACTGCATGGGAGACCTCAATCTGAAGAAATCGTCGGCTGTATTCCATAGTGGCGTATCGTGATTTTTAGTCATTTTTTTGAAAATTGGCACATGTGTTTTTAATGATGTTCTCTTTCATTTTTCTAAGTCTCATCAGTCATAATTAGCTAATTAATTAGTAATTAATTAATTAAATGTGGCGTATAGTTACAAAGTGAGATTTGTTGTATTCCATAGTGGCGTATCGACCATACGCCACTTTTTATACACATTTTATAATTATGAAATATCGGCAAAAATGAAAAACATCGTATGTCATAGTGGCGTACGCGTATCGGACCTATACGCCACTATGGAATACGAACGACGAAAAGTAACGCCATAGGGATTACACGGCGACCGAGGTGGCGTACGGTAAACGTAAGGTTAGGGTATTGCGTTTTGTTCGTTTTCCATAGTGACGTATAGTTTTATTGTCAGTTTGCCAGCAATAGTATGTATTTATTTCTTTTGAAAAATATATAACAATAAAAACTATTTAGTTTACTACAGAAATTTCACATCATTTACAAAATATAATGAATGTCCGATTTACACAACTCGATTTTAAATTGGCATTTCTTCAAACCCGATTTTCTCGAAAAGTTGTTTATTCGCGGCGCCCCACTATACGCCACTATGGAATACGGACGACGAAATGTCTACTCTACTTGGATGACATTATCGTGTATTCAAGGACATTTGAGGAGCATCTTGAGCGCCTAACAGCATCTTTGAGCGTCTTAAACAGTATGGTCTCAAGCTCAAACCATCTAAATGCCAGCTGTTTAGGGATCGTGTCAACTATCTTGGACATGTGATATCAGCCGAAGGTGTGTCCACTGATCCTGAGAAGACTGAAGCCCTGCGTACATGGCCCGAGCCTAATGATGTCAAGCAGCTAAGATCATTCCTTGGTTTTGCTGGATATTACCGGAGATTTGTGGAAGGTTACTCACAAATTGCAAAGCCATTGAATGCTCTCACTGGTGGACGCCCAAAGAAACAGAAAGGCAAAAAGAAGCCCTCTCTCAATACCCCACCACCATGGGAATGGACGGCCAAATGTTGCGAAGCTTTTGACACTATAAAAGCTAGACTGATGGAACCACCGGTACTTGCATATGCTGACTTATCTAAGCCTTTCATCGTACACACTGATGCCAGTGGAGAAGGGCTGGGAGCAGCACTTTACCGGCTCCAGGATTACAAGGAGCGTGTTATTGCATATGCAAGTCGGGGGTTGAGCCACAGTGAAAAGAACTATCCAGCTCATAAGTTGGAGTTCCTAGCTTTGAAGTGGGCTGTCACACAGAAGTTCCATGAGTACCTTTATGGAAATGACTTTGAGGTTGTTACCGAAAACAACCCTCTGACCTATGTGACAACCACAGCAAAGCTGGATGCTACCGGTCACAGGTGGCTGGCTGCACTGTCTGCTTACAACTTTACCATCAGATACAGGCCAGGCAAAGCTAATAATGATGCTGATGGTCTGTCTCGACGCCCACAGCTTACATGTACTAATGACAATGACACTCAACCAGAACTTCTCCAACCTGATGCCATCAAAGCACTGATTCAGTACCATCAATTGGGTCAGTCTATTGCGCAGGCACTATCCCAAGCAAACATGTCTGAAACCAATGTAGACCCCCTGTCATGCCTGGGGCCATGTCCCCTATCACCATGAGTAAATGGGTGGAGCTTCAAGCTGATGATGACATTGTAGGCAGAGTGGTAAACCTCAAGCAACAAGGGACACACCCAAAGGGCACTCAACTGAAGCAAGAACAGCCAGAAGTCCGGATCTTACTCAGGGAATGGAATCGCCTTTGCTTCAGAGAGGGAGCCCTTCACCGTAAACGGATGAGCCCAGATGGTACCACTGTCTATCAATTAGTTCTGCCTAAAAGCATGCGGGAGACAGCACTGCGTTGACTGCATGATGATGTTGGACATCTTGGGAAAGACCGGACCTTAGAGTTAGTAAGATCACGCTTCTTTTGGCCAAAGATGGCAGAACGTGTTGCAACCAAAGTCAGAACTTGTGATCGGTGCCAGCGGCAAAAGAAACAACCTGGTACCAAAAGAACAGCATCACTGGTCAATATACAGACAACTGAGCCTATGGAGTTAGTCTGTATCGACTACTTGACATTGGAAGAGTCTGTGGGTGGCTACAGCAATATCCTTGTGATCACAGACCATTTCACAAAGTATTATCAAGCCATCCCCACTCGCAATCAAACTGCCAAGACCACGGCTAGAGTTCTAGTGGAAAATTACTTCTACCACTACGGACTCCCAGCTAGACTTCATTCTGATCAGGGTCGTAATCCAGAAGCTCTGCGAGGTCTGTGATGTCACAAAGTCCAGAACAACCCCATATCATCCGCAGGGGAATGGACAATGTGAACGCTTTAACAGAACCCTCTTACAGATGCTAGGTACTCTCCCTGGTGAGAAGAAGTCTAACTGGAAGTCCTATGTTGCTCCGCTGGTTCACGCGTATAACTCAACAGTCCACGACTCCACTGGCTTCTCGCCGTTCTACCTTATGTTTGGGAGACACCCGAGGCTCCCTGTAGATGTATACCTTGGCATTCAACCGAGGGATGAAACTCAAAGGTCTCATCACGAGTTTGCCAGTGCAGTTAGGGAGCAACTGGACTTTGCTTTCCAGAAAGCAAGTAAAGCAGCAAGTAAGTCAGCCAAGTCAAATAAGGAATTATATGACTCTAAGGTTCGTGACTCCATGCTGCAGCCCAAGGACAGAGTGTTAGTTCGGAATGTAGGACTGAGGGCAAGAACAAATTGGCGGATGCATGGGAGCAAAACGTGTATCAGGTCATCCGTAAGGTCAATCCAGATATCCCTGTATATGTAGTCCGACCAGAAGGTGGTAGTAAGGAGCGCACCTTACACCGTAATATGTTATTGCCTTATCAGTCTCTGCCACCCCCTAGCACTGACATGTTGCTTCCAGTTCCACAGGATACAGAAGTACCTCAGACAGCAATGGAAACATCTCCAAGATCAACAGACACAGACACCTCCCATAATCAACCTCTACGACCAGATGCTCCAGTGTTTATTCCACCGGAGCGTCCCCAACTGCCAAGCAATAATCACCCGACAACGGATACAAACAGGTCACCTGAAGAAATTTCAGGACCAGATTCGTCAAATTTGACAGATGTATCAGCGGTAGAAGCAGAGCAAGATGAAGAAGAAATATCACTGAGCAACGAGGAATCTCAACAACCTGAACCTCTACCACCCAGTCGGCCTAAGCGAAATGTGCAGCCTCCTGATAGACTCACATATTCTGCTCAGGTTACACAACCTTGGATGCTGAAGGCCGAATTCCTCGTGCAGAATAGGGACCTCTTCCAAGCGGACAAGGATCTTCTTGCACAGCTTGCTACCACTCTCTGTCATGTCGTAACACACTAATTCGTCATTTACCCTACTAACATTCCCTGTATGTCGAATTTAGGCAAATATCGAGACGACATTTCATAAAGGCGGGGAAGGTGTAACAATCAGGAAAATTGACCCCCCTAATTTTTTTATTTAATCTAATGTGGCAAGCATGCCAGACCTACAAAAGTTTATATGTTTCTTAAATCTATCTGATGAGTCATAACTTCATCTAAAAGCTTTGGTTTTAGAAACTTTCTGGCAACTTCACAAGTTTGTGAGATGACTCATTGTCAGTTTCATCTCAAAGTTCTTGGAGAGAAGATCATCTATACTTTGTCTCTACTGAAATTCATCACGAATTTGTATTAATATTATATGTAGAAGAGTTTTCCAGCCTTCAGCTGTAACCACTCGAAAGTATTTATGTTCTTTTGGTTTTTGCCACAGGTATGATTGTATTTTTGTTATCTTTGTAGATAATTAATTATGTTTAAGTAGATTTAAGTTTGATTTACCGAAGCAATGTTTATTAATATTATTGAGTTGGTATAATTGTTTGTTACAACAATCTATGAGTCGAACAGATCTAATTTACTTTGGAATACATAATTGTGATTTGACACCTTTGGGGATGAAGAATTAATTAGTTCTTTGCTATTTTAAAGTTTGTAAACTTTGATTATATTGCTTCTGCATGTCGATGTAGTAACATGTGCCTAAATAGCCTCATCTCCATGACACAGTTCATTAACCTGTATTCACTAGGTATACACTGTCATGACCTTAGTATTAGCTAGGAATGAGTTATGATACCCATGACACGCATTGTTGATGAACAGGAGCTATAAACCTGCACAGATTACTGAACTGTGTCCTGGGAGACTGGCTCTTGGAATGTCGAACTGGTTTCACTTCATTAGTCCGAGGACCCAATGATTTATGTCCAAGCTATCTGTGTAGAAACACAGGCAATTCAATGTGTATTGTAGGTATGCGGTCATAGCAAGGCATAAAGCAGATCATTCTTCAGAATAAGCCTGACCATTAGTCATTTTTCTCAGAAGTCTCAAAAGACACTTGTTTCTTCCATTTAATGTACTCTCATCACTATTGTCATAGTTCAGTAGTTGTACATTCACCTCACATGCTTGAGTTAACCTGGGCATGATGTTACACTACCAAAGACAGCCAGGGTCACTAAATAGTTCAGATACACTCTAATGCTTTCGAACTGTGCCCTTTGAGTGGATGTATGATGCTCCAGCCAAGTCTCTTTACTTATTTATACCATGTCCTTGATGTTTTGGTGATTTTATGAATGGACTTACGTAGGTCTATGACCGGATGCATACCATGCACTATTGTTAAAGATATTATAACATGATAAAGAGAACATCTTACTATTGTTCTTCGTGAATACTTTACCAATTAATGTTATCATTTAATTGATACATTTGACGTAGTTTAGAAATATTATTTAACTAATTAGTTGCTTATTAATTAGTGGTCACTTATTATTTTCTTTTGTATATGATGTCAGCAATTTAATTTGATCAATTGCATGAGATATGATTTTGCAATGATTTATGGCTCTTCAGAAATATGCCATAGCCTTAATTATATTTGAATTTGGATAATTTCTTTCAAAATAAGAAATGCTAATTCATGGTTATTTTATGAGTTGATTGATTGAATGAATATCAATATCTCATGGTCAGTTTCATCTCAAAGTTCTTGGAGAAGATCATCTATACTTTGTCTCTACTGAAATTCATCAAGAATTTGTATTAATATTATATGTAGAAGAGTTTTCCAGCCTTCAGCTGTAACCACTCGAAAGTATTTATGTTCTTCTGGTTTTCAGTTTTCCCTGTTTTGGATGTCATCGTGATCATCGAAAGCACATTCGTGATTCTACTGTACGCTGCATCTACAACAGTTGGCCAACTGCAACGAGTTCATCCAGATCTTGTCTTCAACAACTCCTGTGATAAGGAACTTATGAACTTTGAGAACTGTCCACCAACTACCATTGTCGTCAACCGTCAGTCACAATATCTTTTATTATGTTCAATTGTTTTGTTATCTATTACCTGACAACATTGTATTAAAATTTATTCGTTTATAGAATAAATCAAGAAGTGTAATACGAATAATTCCCCGGCTCAACATTGTGTTAATAAATTCATTGTCGATACTTTGGTTTAGTATTGTTAGCCCCAGTTATCTTATTTTCCCTTAGTAACACGGCGTCGTACCGGTTACATAAATTGGCGCTCCAACGTTTATGGCAAGCTAAGCGGCTCAGAACGTGGGACTAGCTACGCGCAGCTTCTTTCTCGTTACGTGCAGCTTATTAACCAATCAGATTCGCGGTTTTAAACACGTGGAGCTGATGTAAACATCCTCTCTCACAAATATTACGTTGTTAATTTTGTAAATGAAAATATCTGTAGTATATCAGCAAAAAATGGTATAGGTGCTATTAAAGTAATATCTGAACAGAATGATGATTGTTCTATATTTAGGGCGCTATCATTTTCTTCGGAAGGGGATCCCAAATATAGGGGTCATACTTTTTGGAAAGAAAAATAAGGGGAGGGGGGGTCATAAATTGATAATGACAAAATGTAGGGAGTCACAAGATGACTACAGATAGTGTGTTTATTGTATTCAAAAAGACTGATTTCAATACAATTTTAGCCTGTCTAGGGGTACGGTGTATCGGTGGTGGGTGTCGGGGGTCATAACATTTTGATGCCGAAATAGTGAGGGCCGCAATTTATTGACGCCGACTTTTTGTAAATTTAGGAACCCCCCCCCGTTCCGAAAAAATTGATGACCCATTTTACTCTCTCCATAGTGGCATGTGATATCGCTTTCCCTGCAATATCTTTACACAGCGCTTTACATCAGTAGTGGTTGTTGTTGTTGTTTGACCTTCATATCCCCTGCACCGCTAATACAGCCCGAGTATAAAGTTACTTGCTATTAAACAGTGTAAACTTGGAAACACTAAATAAATATGCTTTGTGTCATTTTAGCCAGGCATTAGCAACATGTTCTCTTGACACGTGCTGTGATTTGGCCTCCTTTACCCGTTCGTTATCTATGCTAATTCCGTAAATTAATTACAAGATAATAATTGTGAAAGAGGATACCTATAACTATACTACGCGCAGCTAACGACCCAACCACGTGATTAAATTTGACTATTTTGATTGGTCAAACAGCTGCTCGTAACGAGAAAGAAGCTACGCGTAGCTGTTCCACGCTTTTGGCCCCCTTGGCTTGCCATAAACGTTTGGGCTCACTTCGTACATAAATTTTAAAGAAAATGTATGAAATTTTCACAGCTTGTATAATAATTATACTACAATTTGTGATACATTGAGTGAATTATTACGCACTGTTGAATGTTGTAAATCAGTCATAAATGTAAATAGATCATAGTACTCTAAGGTCACTGTACTGTATTGTATACCTGTTTACCAGTTATTTTGGAATTTAAAGCTGCAACCAGTAGCTTACTTTTTAACTTGCATTATTTACTTGAGACATCACTTTATTAGCAAATTTTCCATTTCAAAACTTTTAAATCCTAAATACTGTATCTGTGGCAAACATCTCCAAATAAATCCCAGATTATTTTTTAATTCATAATTATTTGTTTCTTACACCACACTTGTTTAGTTCAAACCGGATCAATTTTCACAATAGTTTATTTTTCACAAAATTCAAGTTAATGTTTTAAAACATCCTAAAATCCTAATGGCGACATACAAATCCCCTAACAACTGTACTATTGAGATTACTAATATTCCCCTTGGGATAACAGCAGGCGAGCTGCGCAAATACCTTGAACACGCAGGAGAGGTGGACTACTTGTGCCTAGTTGAGGGTGAGGCCTTCTGCGAGTTTCGGGAGGCAGCCGGTGCAGAAAGGGCGAGTAACCCCTGGATTCTACCCCCATGTCAAGGTAAGACTTTCCTAAATATCACCAGAGCATCACCCAAACCTCCACCAGCTGAGGCAACAAAGCCGCCACAAGGTAAGTATCACCATGCCGCACAGCAAGATGCAGAAGCAGCCATGATTGAACATCATCAGTGGACTTCTGGTATATATATAAATGCGCATATATAAATGCGCACGTGACATCTACAAGTCGCCATACCGTGTTCAACGATGTAAGGTACCTGGATGTGCACAAATTCCACACGCAAAAGTATAGGCAAAAATGACAGGTTACAAGGAAAATTAGTTTTGCAAAATAGTGGCATTGATTGCAAAGGGCAAAATAATTTGACCCGAAACATAAACTCTTTATTTGGATTTTCCATTACGGAAAAAAAACATTATGACGGAAAAGCTAGATATAGCTGATTTAAAAAGTTATATTTCATTATTTCCGTGCTAAATGGGCGTGGCAATTGGCCATATTGATGACGAAATGTGATTCTTACTGGCATTAAGGTCAGAACTGGGTAGCTGCCGATGATGTTATTTGATAATGTTTGCACGTAGGGAACTTAGGGGGCTGTAATTGAAAAGGAAGGGGTCATGGATTTATTTATTTGGGAGTCAAGATAAGTATCCCCCCGTAGCGCCGCCAATGAACATAACTCTGACCCTAATTTTAACTCTAATTATAACGTAAATTGAAGAAACTATAACTTTAACCCTTTTCGGTATAATGACCCTCTCAAACTAAATAGGCTAGATGTCCCCGCCCGACCTCCTCAATTCTAACTTACTCATTCGCTCGCAAATGGACAACTAGAGGCAACTGATGGTCATAGACCACAAACCTAGCTGGGGCATGTTTGTGTTGTGGAGGTATCCGACCTGGTCATGAGGTTTGTTGTCACCGAGTTTTAAGTCCTGTACCGTCCTTTTCCAGAAAATGCAATTCTAAGATTTGACCCCAGATGACCTTTGACCTGACCCATGCAAGATGTTCCCCTGGTTGTGAGGTTGGTTGTCACTGATTTTGATCTTTGACCTGACCCCTGCAAATTGTTCCCCTGGTTGTGAGGTTGGTTGTCACTGAGTTTGAGCCCCATATACCCCTTACGGGGCTATCATTGTCTTCGGAAGGGGGATCCCAAATATACAGGGGGGTCATAAATTTTCGGAAAGAAAAATACGGGGGGGGGGGGGATAATACTTTTGATGACCAAAATGTAGGGAGTCACAAGATGACCACAGATAGTGTGTTTATCTTATTCAAAACTAGCAGGAGCTAGTACTAGAGTTAACAGGGGCAGTTTAGTAAACGGGCAGTGGTTAATAAAGATGGTGAACGGTGATGATAAACATGGTGTCTTCGACTAAAACATGAATAAGAATTATTATTACCCTGGTATAATTCTGGCTTACCCTGTCCACCCTGTGTTTTGCAGGTTAGGGTTTGGGGGATGTCATTTTCTTCGGCGGGGGGGGGGGGCATGAATATGTCGGTGACCGCAGTAAAAAAATTGATGACCCCTATCGCGGGCAAATTTTTTTTCCGACCCCCCCCCCTATATTGGGTCGAAAATGTTTATGACCCTCTCCCCTCCACCTACAAAGACTCAAGACAAACTATTCATTGCCGGAACAAAGGCGAGGAGCGCACCAAAAGTGCATTAAAAGTACAGGTCTACTAAATGAAGCCTATTATTAACATGATTAAGCATTTTCCAAAGTGAGGGTAAAACACATCTTGTATAATAAGTACAACTTGTCAACTTAACGAACAATTTAAGTGCCCGTTTTGATCTTGCCTTCCTTTTCACAGATTGCATTGTAAATTTATGTTTAAGGGCTCGAATAGCGACGTTTTCACATATTTTTTGTGGGACATGGGAGCACATTAGTCTTATGGAATTGCATTTTGAATATGAGGAATATCCTTCTGCTATCAAATAATTTTGATTTTTTTTTTTGATACACACTTTATGGCAAACTATTAAAAAGTGATTTTTTGAAATTTAACAGTCCTCAAAATAAATTGTATAAACTATAAATCTAACGATATGCACTATGAAGTTGGGATGAACAGCCGTTCATTATATGAAAATTTTGACCTTTCGTATTGAAGATATAGATTTCGACCTCAAAACACTAAAAAGATGTATATACGTCGTAGATCTTTTTGAAAAAAAAAATGTTTATGTTTAATATATGAAATGTCAACATTTTCAATTGATCATGCTGATGGTCGGCTTTTTTCTCCCAGCTACATAGAGTGCAGACAATAATCTAGAAAGTGTGGGTGTGTTTCTTGCCGCTCGCACCATATATCAAGAGTTTGCAAATTGGGATCCCAAAAATTGGCAATATGTTCAAAGAGGGGGGGGGCAAAGATTTTTGGCAGGCCGGGGGAGGGGGGGGGGCAAGTGATTTTGGCAGGCCGAGAGGGGTGGGGTAAGCAATTTTGGTGGGCCGTTCAGAAAGTTTACCCCAGGGGTCATAATTATTGCACAGCCCCTTAAATGTATAAAGCAACTTATGTATAGCATTAATGTAAACAAGCAGATTTATAGTTGGGCCAACATAATTATAGTTTGTTTCTTCACACACCAAGTTCTCAAGATGTACCCATGACCTAAGTACCACCATGATGAGCCCCAGGGGGCCACTCACACACATGGTCTGTACGCATACAAAAACAAAAAAGCAAGTAAAAAGGGGTGTTTTTTTCCGGCAAGGTGCGTTACGCATTTATTAGGGTCTAAAAACACTGATTTTCAAGAATAAGGGTAGTTTTCTGAATCTGAACAACTTGTTAAATAGGGTACCTTTTCAAATTGTTGGTAAATTACGAGTCCAAAAGGGTACGGTACATTTGTTGCATTTTCACTATCCAAAAAAACTCAAAAACTTGTTAGGGGTAAATTCTATATTAAATAACCTTATTAAGGGGCTAAATTTGCTGGTAGGGTAAAACTCGTTTAGGGGGTGTTTGAAAAAAAAATTGGTCACGCATGCGTACACTGTCATATTTGAGTGCCCCTCGGTGACGAGCTTTACCCCCCCCACTGGCTACGCCACTGGTGAACACCCCTACAGACATATGCACCTTGGAATTGTCGAGGTATACTACATACCTGTACCTATAGTTCCTCTAGCTTTCAAAATCATCACAGGAAAATTCCAGTATTGAGCATATTTCTTCAGAGTCATCCCTCATATCAGACGATTTAGAGCAAAATTATAAAAGTACAGCATTCATCAGCAGTGATACCAAGATATAATTCCAGTTCAATGAATTGGTGGTCTGATACATTAGGCCAAATTCATATCAGCAGTCAGCACCCAAATTGGGTTTCAGTAAATTAACTTTTCAAACTTCCCAACCTATGCCACACAGTATACTCCAATACTTATACTAAAGTACAGCTGAGTCCCACAACAGGGCTCACAACCAACAAACATGTTATTTATATAGCCAAGGTCAATTATTTGTAACCCTTTTCCCTAACATTTTAGCATTGCTTTCATAAACCATATTATATGTTTCTCGTGCCACAGTTTCAGGACATATTATTCATACCCTGTAAACACCACTATAAATCATGGAAATTCTCTTATTCCCATGCTATAATTGAAACTCCACTACATTGACATTTAACCTTGAATGCCATTATTTTAACTAGTGCTTACTACACTCTAAATTACAGGATATGAATTCAAATCCAAAAACTTACTTTCAAAACTTAGTTAGGGACCAATCAATATAGGATTAAAATAAGTCTTTACAAAGTTTTATAAATTTCAGTCCCACAAGGACTTCAAAGACTTATTTTCAAGTTTAAAAGATTTAATTTTTAAATCCGATGCGGACTGTAATCAGTGACAAAACCTTTGGATTAAAAAATAAGACTATCCTTAGACTTAAAATGTCAAATCCTTGAAAGATTAAAAATGCAAGTGACAGCAAGTCCATTGGATTTAATATTCAAGTCCTTTAAGATTTACTTTTAAGCATATCTGGGATTTATTTCAAAATAATATAAATCTTTATGGGGATTTAAATATCGATATTAAAATACAAGTCTGTGTGACTTCTTATCAAGTAATACGTATATTCACGGCAGTAATACCAAGTCAGGACTACTTCTTTCATAAAGTTCAAGCAATCACCAATTATCACCAGGCATCACCAAACATCACCAGCTATCACTAGCCATCACCAACCGTCACCAGCTATCACCAGCCATCACCAACCATCACCAGCTATCACTAGCCATCACCAACCGTCACCAACTATCACCAATTATCACCAGCCATCACCAACCATAACCAGCTATCACTAACCATCACCAACCGTCACCAGCTATCACTAGCCATCACCAACCGTCACCAGCTATCACCAACCATTGGTTTAATGTTTAAGTCTTTCGAAATATTTAAAAATAGATTTTCATTTCCCGATCCCAAAAGTAAAATTTAAATCCAACCCCGCGTAAAATAAATCTTTAAAGACTTAAAAATTTACAAGTCTCAACTAATATTTTAAGTCTTTCTAATTTAGAGTGTACACCAATCACTGTCACTATTATTCAAGTTTTTTGCAATAACCTTTCAATCCCCTCTAAGCCCTTCCAAAATCATATTAGCCATCAATCCTCTCATACACACATTCCCTGGGCTTGGATGACGAACAGATGATAATTGCATTTTGAGAACAGGGTATGAGTTAGTACCCATTATTGTCAAAGGTTATTCAATGAATATACAAATATATTGGGGTTCAAGAACTGTGCCCTGAAAAAAAAAAAAAAGAACATGTGCAATTTCACATTGTTGTAGTTCGCAACACAAACTTAAACTAGTCAAATAATTCTTACATAGCATCAAGTCAGGGTTTCATACTCAAAGGGTAACTAAAAAAACATGTGCAATTTCACTTAGTTGCCAGCGGAAGAAAACGGGAAGATTACAATGGTTTGTTTCCAGCGGAAGAACCCGAACGGTTACAATACCTTACACCCCCAGCTAGGTAAAAAACAAATTCAAAATGTGTTTTTAAGCACCTTTTTGTGTCCCCCATGCTAAATCGGTAATCTGTACACCCTTTGTCACCCTTTGACGTACAATTTAGAGTATAAACACGTAGATGACTGTACATGATCTAATCATCCCGGCTGGAAGATGTTGAGCAAGACTCGTGTACTATACATCACGCTCATACGTTATATGACAATATGACGTACAATCACGTATGTAATGCATGGTTTGAGGTTTATTCAGCTAGTAAGTTAGATCTCGTCATACACATTATTATCATGGTATATTGTAATTGTATACGTCAATTTTGTTCAGTTTGATTCAACCGGCTTATAAAGTTTTACTTTACACGGAAGGGAAGTTAGCAAAAAACAATAAATTTATGAGTGTAAAAGGAGGGGGGGGGGAGTTGTGGTTTTGGGGGAAGGGGGAGGGACAAATAATATTTATAAAATTATAAGTAAGGCGAGAAAGAGAGAAACCCTGTTCTACGGGCGAACGGACCTTTCAAGTAGGGTCGGTCGATCGGTTGGTATTTTAAAAAAAAATTTTAATAACCCAAAAAATCACAAAAAATCTGTAAATAAATTTCAATTTGAGAAAATACAAAAAAAAAATTGTCCTGAAATTTCCGAAATTTGGGGTCGGCATTCATTTGTACAGAAAAATTTGTTTCCCAATTTGTTCAAAATAGAACAGGGTTTTCGTTTTTCGTCGCATAAATAAATAAATAAATAAATAAATAAATAAATAAATAAATAAATAAATAAATAAATAAATAAATAAATAAATAAAAATAAATAAATAAACATTATTTATGTTTGTACATGGGGTGCTGTGCAATAATCATGATCCTTTGATATCCATGATTTATCCTTGCAAATTTATAGCATCGAACCTCCAGCCAATGTTCCTTGTCAGTGCTAGCCACGAAACAAGTTCACAACTGTAGCCACTCCTTCAATGGTCGCCATTTCAGTGATTGACAGTGATGTAATGCAAATATGGCGCTGGCCATCTGGTCACGTGCGCATTTATAAATGCGCATTTATATATACAACCGAAGTCTACTGATCATGTTACCGCCTTAAAGAAGCTGGGTTTGGACGTCAGCATCCCAAATCAAATGCCCCCCCATAGCTACATCAACTCCCAAACCACCACCCAGGACCGTCCCTACAGCCCCAGCAGTTTCTACAGAACAGCCACTGAATCTGTCCATGGAGCAGATGGAGAGTCTACTCAAGGCTGTCCATTATAAGCCGCCGACCTTGCCCTCCTTCTTTGGAGAAAGATCACCTCGTGATGGAGAAGTTTCGTTCGAGGTCTGGGTGCGTGAGGTTTAGCGACATCTGCAGAGGGGTACTTCAGAGAACCTGATGCATAATCAAATCAGGAAGTCTCTGAAGGGCCCAGCTCTTACATTCTTCTTGTCGATGTCAGGGGACCTGAACCTTACAGAGACCATGATATCGATGAGAAGTTCGTTTGGGTCAGCAGAGAAAGGAATTTCTCTGCTGCAGAAGCTATTTCTTTCCACCCAGACTGAGGACGAAGACGTGGCATCGTTCTCCAGAAGGTTGCAAATTGCTCTAAATATGGCCATTACCAGAGGGGCTCACGTAGATGACCGTGATGGGACGCTGCGTGAGGTCTTCTGGAAAGGTCTCAGAAGAAGTGAAATTAGGTTGTCACTAAGGTATTTACACGAGTCAGGCATACCATTCGATGATCTCGTCCAAAATGCCGGGACGTGGAAGAGGATCTTCGAGAGTCGAGGCAGAGGAGTCAACCTGCGAAGACCGTAAGGTCCCACCAGGTGCAATCAAAAGTCCAGGAGGACGCCCCTGCAGCGACTCGGGGGGTCAAACCCGGATCTTCTTCCAACGAAAGGACTCGCCCACCTGTGAGGTGCTGGCGTTGTAGAGAGTTTGGACACGTCAGGAGAGACTGTCCAAGGCAGTCTTTAAACTGCCCCGCGCCGATAGCAGAGGGCATGCAGTAGGCGCGGACTCTCACAAGCAGCCCAAAACCACCAATAATCTCCTGAGTCGTTCGGTAGGGGAGGCAAATGAAAGTGTTATTACAATCAATGGCATTTCTAGCCGCTGTCTGGTTGACTCTGGCTCACAGGTCACCACGATAGCAGAGAACTTTCACGAGCAGCATCTTGCAGACCTTGAAATTAAACCGGTAAGCGATCTCCTTCAGATCGAAGGAGCTGCTGGACAACATGTTCCATTCCTGGGATATGTTGAGGTGATAACGTCTGTGGGAAAGGATGTTGCTCCTGAAAGAGATCACGCTGTCTTAGCATTGATTGTACCTGACACCAACTACACCAAACAAGTCCCGGTAGTAGTTGGGACCAATGTGATCAGGTCCTGCAAGAACAGCTGTATCGTGAAGAACGGCATCAAATTCTTGCAGAAGATGACACTTTCATCTGCCTGGACCATAGCCTACAGATGCACAGCCAATAAAGATCGCTTCTTCCGGAAGAGCAAAATATGCAATGTCAAGTCTACCAATGTCAACCCTGTAGTAGTAGAGGCAAATCAGGTCACACTACTTGGTGGTTCTGCAAAATCTGGACCTGGTGGACTTGAATACACTGCAATCTTGGAACCAACATCAACCAGTCTTCCTGGAAGTTTGGCCATAAACCCAGCCTTAGTGAGTGTCAAGCCCGGCGAGGACGTCCCCATCCTGGTACACAACCTGTCCAATAAGTCTGTCACCATTCATCCAAGGACAGTACTCTGTGAGTTGCACACAAGTTCATGGATTGGTGATCCCCCTGGGACTCCCACCAGGACTGTGCAACAACAGCAGATGACAACCACCAGTACCAAAGATCAGTCTGCTGATAGCAGTAAACGGGTCACTCCAGACGAGTCAGTGGACCTCAAAGATTCCTCCCTGACTGACCATCAGATTCTTCAGGTCAAAGATCTTCTGAAGAGTTGGACTCCAGTCTTTTCCACCAGCAAATCAGACTTGGGACATACCACAGCCGTCCAACATGAGATCCCCCTGGTAAATGAAACGTCTCCATTTAAGCAACGTCACAGACGAATCCCACCTTCACAATATGATGAGGTTCGTCAACATCTCCAGGAGATGTTGGATGCTGGGGCCATCCGAGAGTCGCATAGCCCTTATGCCTCTCCAGTGGTTCTGGTACGCAAGAAGGATGGTAGCCTTCCGAATGCAACCGAATGCCATTTGGCCTGACAAATGCACCTGCAACCTTCCAGAGGTTGATGGAACACTGCATGGGAGACCTCAATCTGAAGAAATGTCTACTCTACTTGGATGACATTATCGTGTACTCAAGGACATTTGAGGAGCATCTTGAGCGCCTAACAGCATCTTTGAGCGTCTTAAACAGTATGGTCTCAAGCTCAAACCATCTAAATGCCAGCTGTTTAGGGATCGTGTCAACTATCTTGGACATGTGATATCAGCCGAAGGTGTGTCCACTGATCCTGAGAAGACTGAAGCCCTGCGTACATGGCCCGAGCCTAATGATGTCAAGCAGCTAAGATCATTCCTTGGTTTTGCTGGATATTACCGGAGATTTGTGGAAGGTTACTCACAAATTGCAAAGCCATTGAATGCTCTCACTGGTGGACGCCCAAAGAAACAGAAAGGCAAAAAGAAGCCCTCTCTCAATACCCCACCACCATGGGAATGGACGGCCAAATGTTGCGAAGCTTTTGACACTATAAAAGCTAGACTGATGGAACCACCGGTACTTGCATATGCTGACTTCTCTAAGCCTTTCATCGTACACACTGATGCCAGTGGAGAAGGGTTGGGAGCAGCACTTTACCAGCTCCAGGATTACAAGGAGCGTGTTATTGCATATGCAAGTCGGGGGTTGAGCCACAGTGAAAAGAACTATCCAGCTCATAAGTTGGAGTTCCTAGCTTTGAAGTGGGCTGTCACACAGAAGTTCCATGAGTACCTTTATGGAAATGACTTTGAGGTTGTTACCGAAAACAACCCTCTGACCTATGTGACAACCACAGCAAAGCTGGATGCTACCGGTCACAGGTGGCTGGCTGCACTGTCTGCTTACAACTTTACCATCAGATACAGGCCAGGCAAAGCTAATAATGATGCTGATGGTCTGTCTCGACGCCCACAGCTTACATGTACTAATGACAATGACACTCAACCAGAACTTCTCCAACCTGATGCCATCAAAGCACTGATTCAGTACCATCAATTGGGTCAGTCTATTGCGCAGGCACTATCCCAAGCAAACATGTCTGAAACCAATGTAGACCCCCTGTCATGCCTGGGGCCATGTCCCCTATCACCATGAGTAAATGGGTGGAGCTTCAAGCTGATGATGACATTGTAGGCAGAGTGGTAAACCTCAAGCAACAAGGGACACACCCAAAGGGCACTCAACTGAAGCAAGAACAGCCAGAAGTCCGGATCTTACTCAGGGAATGGAATCGCCTTTGCTTCAGAGAGGGAGCCCTTCACCGTAAACGGATGAGCCCAGATGGTACCACTGTCTATCAATTAGTTCTGCCTAAAAGCATGCGGGAGACAGCACTGCGTTGACTGCATGATGATGTTGGACATCTTGGGAAAGACCGGACCTTAGAGTTAGTAAGATCACGCTTCTTTTGGCCAAAGATGGCAGAACGTGTTGCAACCAAAGTCAGAACTTGTGATCGGTGCCAGCGGCAAAAGAAACAACCTGGTACCAAAAGAACAGCATCACTGGTCAATATACAGACAACTGAGCCTATGGAGTTAGTCTGTATCGACTACTTGACATTGGAAGAGTCTGTGGGTGGCTACAGCAATATCCTTGTGATCACAGACCATTTCACAAAGTATTATCAAGCCATCCCCACTCGCAATCAAACTGCCAAGACCACGGCTAGAGTTCTAGTGGAAAATTACTTCTACCACTACGGACTCCCAGCTAGACTTCATTCTGATCAGGGTCGTAATCCAGAAGCTCTGCGAGGTCTGTGATGTCACAAAGTCCAGAACAACCCCATATCATCCGCAGGGGAATGGACAATGTGAACGCTTTAACAGAACCCTCTTACAGATGCTAGGTACTCTCCCTGGTGAGAAGAAGTCTAACTGGAAGTCCTATGTTGCTCCGCTGGTTCACGCGTATAACTCAACAGTCCACGACTCCACTGGCTTCTCGCCGTTCTACCTTATGTTTGGGAGACACCCGAGGCTCCCTGTAGATGTATACCTTGGCATTCAACCGAGGGATGAAACTCAAAGGTCTCATCACGAGTTTGCCAGTGCAGTTAGGGAGCAACTGGACTTTGCTTTCCAGAAAGCAAGTAAAGCAGCAAGTAAGTCAGCCAAGTCAAATAAGGAATTATATGACTCTAAGGTTCGTGACTCCATGCTGCAGCCCAAGGACAGAGTGTTAGTTCGGTATGTAGGACTGAGGTGCAAGAACAAATTGGCGGATGCATGGGAGCAAAACGTGTATCAGGTCATCCGTAAGGTCAATCCAGATATCCCTGTATATGTAGTCCGAC
Organism: Amphiura filiformis; assembly: GCF_039555335.1. Classification (NCBI taxonomy): domain Eukaryota; kingdom Metazoa; phylum Echinodermata; class Ophiuroidea; order Amphilepidida; family Amphiuridae; genus Amphiura; species Amphiura filiformis. Next base: position 88,713 of record NW_027305568.1, on the reverse strand, counting down.
CAGAAGGTGCTAGTAAGGAGCGCACCTTACACCGTAATATGTTATTGCCTTATCAGTCTCTGCCACCCCCTAGCACTGACATGTTGCTTCCAGTTCCACAGGATACAGAAGTACCTCAGACAGCAATGGAAACATCTCCAAGATCAACAGACACAGACACCTCCCATAATCAACCTCTACGACCAGATGCTCCAGTGTTTATTCCACCGGAGCGTCCCCAACTGCCAAGCAATAATCACCCGACAACGGATACAAACAGGTCACCTGAAGAAATTTCAGGACCAGATTCGTCAAATTTGACAGATGTATCAGCGGTAGAAGCAGAGCAAGATGAAGAAGAAATATCACTGAGCAACGAGGAATCTCAACAACCTGAACCTCTACCACCCAGTCGGCCTAAGCGAAATGTGCAGCCTCCTGATAGACTCACATATTCTGCTCAGGTTACACAACCTTGGATGCTGAAGGCCGAATTCCTCGTGCAGAATAGGGACCTCTTTCAAGCGGACAAGGATCTTCTTGCACAGCTTGCTACCACTCTCTGTCATGTCGTAACACACTAATTCGTCATTTACCCTACTAACATTCCCTGTATGTCGAATTTAGGCAAATATCGAGACGACATTTCATAAAGGCGGGGAAGGTGTAACAATCAGGAAAATTGACCCCCCTAAATTTTTTATTCAATCTAATGTGGCAAGCATGCCAGACCTACAAAAGTTTATATGTTTCTTAAATCTATCTGATGAGTCATAACTTCATCTAAAAGCTTTGGTTTTAGAAACTTTCTGGCAACTTCACAAGTTTGTGAGATGACTCATTGTCAGTTTCATCTCAAAGTTCTTGGAGAGAAGATCATCTATACTTTGTCTCTACTGAAATTCATCACGAATTTGTATTAATATTATATGTAGAAGAGTTTTCCAGCCTTCAGCTGTAACCACTCGAAAGTATTTATGTTCTTCTGGTTTTTGCCACAGGTATGATTGTATTTTTGTTATCTTTGTAGATAATTAATTATGTTTAAGTAGATTTAAGTTTGATTTACCGAAGCAATGTTTATTAATATTATTGAGTTGGTATAATTGTTTGTTACAACAATCTATGAGTCGAACAGATCTAATTTACTTTGGAATACATAATTGTGATTTGACACCTTTGGGGATGAAGAATTAATTAGTTCTTTGCTATTTTAAAGTTTGTAAACTTTGATTATATTGCTTCTGCATGTCGATGTAGTAACATGTGCCTAAATAGCCTCATCTCCATGACACAGTTCATTAACCTGTATTCACTAGGTATACACTGTCATGACCTTAGTATTAGCTAGGAATGAGTTATGATACCCATGACACGCATTGTTGATGAACAGGAGCTATAAACCTGCACAGATTACTGAACTGTGTCCTGGGAGACTGGCTCTTGGAATGTCGAACTGGTTTCACTTCATTAGTCCGAGGACCCAATGATTTATGTCCAAGCTATCTGTGTAGAAACACAGGCAATTCAATGTGTATTGTAGGTATGCGGTCATAGCAAGGCATAAAGCAGATCATTCTTCAGAATAAGCCTGACCATTAGTCATTTTTCTCAGAAGTCTCAAAAGACACTTGTTTCTTCCATTTAATGTACTCTCATCACTATTGTCATAGTTCAGTAGTTGTACATTCACCTCACATGCTTGAGTTAACCTGGGCATGATGTTACACTACCAAAGACAGCCAGGGTCACTAAATAGTTCAGATACACTCTAATGCTTTCGAACTGTGCCCTTTGAGTGGATGTATGATGCTCCAGCCAAGTCTCTTTACTTATTTATACCATGTCCTTGATGTTTTGGTGATTTTATGAATGGACTTACGTAGGTCTATGACCGGATGCATACCATGCACTATTGTTAAAGATATTATAACATGATAAAGAGAACATCTTACTATTGTTCTTCGTGAATACTTTACCAATTAATGTTATCATTTAATTGATACATTTGACGTAGTTTAGAAATATTATTTAACTAATTAGTTGCTTATTAATTAGTGGTCACTTATTATTTTCTTTTGTATATGATGTCAGCAATTTAATTTGATCAATTGCATGAGATATGATTTTGCAATGATTTATGGCTCTTCAGAAATATGCCATAGCCTTAATTATATTTGAATTTGGATAATTTCTTTCAAAATAAGAAATGCTAATTCATGGTTATTTTATGAGTTGATTGATTGAATGAATATCAATATCTCATGGTCAGTTTCATCTCAAAGTTCTTGGAGAGAAGATCATCTATACTTTGTCTCTACTGAAATTCATCAAGAATTTGTATTAATATTATATGTAGAAGAGTTTTCCAGCCTTCAGCTGTAACCACTCGAAAGTATTTATGTTCTTCTGGTTTTCAGTTTTCCCTGTTTTGGATGTCATCGTGATCATCGAAAGCACATTCGTGATTCTACTGTACGCTGCATCTACAACAGTTGGCCAACTGCAACGAGTTCATCCAGATCTTGTCTTCAACAACTCCTGTGATAAGGAACTTATGAACTTTGAGAACTGTCCACCAACTACCATTGTCGTCAACCGTCAGTCACAATATCTTTTATTATGTTCAATTGTTTTGTTATCTATTACCTGACAACATTGTATTAAAATTTATTCGTTTATAGAATAAATCAAGAAGTGTAACACGAATAATTCCCCGGCTCAACATTGTGTTAATAAATTCTTTGTCGATACTTTGGTTTAGTATTGTTAGCCCCAGTTATCTTATTTTCCCTGTTCAGGGCCATAACTTAACAGTATTAATGAATTGGCATTCGTTTTTGTATTGTGTTTATTCGCCTTGATCATACGCTTTGCGCCATATATAATAAGACTCCCTTCTGTGAAAAACTTAGACATAGAGACCCCAATATGCTATTTTTACCCATTTTTTCAAAATATTTCTTAATGTGTTTTTAAAAACATCTAAATCAGTTATGAAAAGAAGTCATTGGATTGAATCTAAATTGATTTCCTGAAAGGTGTGTATTCAAAGATAGCCTGTTCAATTTTTCACATATTTGTACATAATTATGATTTTTTTTTGTGATACTTTTTTGAGTGGTATTTTTTTACATTACCTACGAATACAATTTGTCATAGCACTAGATATATCTTTAAAAAATTGAAATCACTAATAAATGCACAATTGATACAAGTTTTGATATGTCCAATACTGAAATGCATTGCATTCGAACATCTTTATTATTGTGCTTAGCTGCCAGAAATTCTAAATGGCACAAAGGTAGGTTTGGTTAAAATATGCATTACCTCCGAATACATGTTAAAAGCTGTGTCATTTCTACAAACTGAGAGAATAGTAAACAATAGTTAAGCAATAGCTGCAGGGTAATACACTCTTTTATTTTTTTTTACCAAGTTTCAATAGCCTGCGTTTAAATATTTCTGAGATGTCAACAATAAAAGCAAGTATTCGTAGGTACATTTCGGTACCCGAATGTTACCTACGAATACAATTTGACATCATGACTGTATTGTGAAACATCGCCATTCATGCAAATGCCCACCTTGGTACATAACGAAGGCCTGTATGTTTGCTATCAAATCATATGTCAGTGAAAGTTGCGAATTCACATACATGCCCACCATGCAAAACTGAATACGGCTTAATTGTTGAAAATATGTGCTGAAATAGACGACGGTCTGCTCATTTGAAAGAAAAATCAGATTCGAAGAAGATTAGAAGGGGATACATACTTGGATTTGTCAGCTGTCATGTGTGTTTCATTTTAAACGTTTACCGACCTTCTGGTTTCTGAGTAATTTGTGTCCAAATTGATTTATTCGAAGGTAACTTTTGACGTTTTCGCTAAGTTTACCTACGAATACCATGGACAAAAACGACTTTTCTCATTGTCTCATAATCTAGAAAACACAGTGGTGGACCCTAGTATAAAGCTAATTATAGTTGCCCTCAAACGAAAGGCCGCAAGGCGTAACTGAATCAAGATGGACTTCACAAGTCTGCAATAACGGTTTTAAGCGATTTGTGTGCAATTAAGCAAATTAAAGAGTCTTTAGTGCCTTTGTTTCTTACTTCAATCCTCTTTCAACCACTGTGAACATTAAATATACATGATAGGGTCTCAAATATCAATAAACGCACATAAAGAAAATAATACATTCAAAGTGCTTTATAAAATGAAAGAGATCTAAAAACTACCATTTTATTCATTCATTAAGGCGTGGGGTATGAGCGACCTTGAAGTACACGTATCTGGAGAAGGGAAGCAACGAGTTGCCCCAAATCACAGCGACAGGTAGCGACTTGGCCGCCGAGTATTAATATATATTTATTTTGGAAGGTTCGTGTTTGTTTTAAATTTTGGGCCGTTTTTCCAAAATTGTTGGTGATATTTCAAAAAAGCGACATACCAAAGACAAATCTTTTTGCACATACTTTGTTATTGCTAATACAACTCTTTTCTGCATACCTACGTTACAATTCGTTTTGGTGATTTAGTAATATTATAAATTTTGTGACTGTATTTTGGCGTTTTTGATGCGATTTTAGGCTTTTGTAAATAACAGAATGTAGATTGGCTCTGAATAAGTCTCGTAGTCCTCTTGGTTGGTTTTTCATGATATATTTAGTTTGTCTTTGCATGTAACAACCCAAACCCGACCTCTGATTTTAGGGTTGAAGGCTGTTTTCGGAATAACCGTGGACTCAAACAAGTGCACGAGTGGCGACTATGGTTTTATACTTCCCGCATTGATGATTGCGTCAACGCCTAATAATAGGTATGTCACAGTGGCTGCACAATAATTCTGCTACACTGTGCATGCAAGCATAACAGTGAATTGAAAAGGGCGCGCTTCAAATTTGGCCAATTTTAGAAAACATCCATGTCATTAAATGAATTTCTTCATACGCTTCATTTATCCAAATTGTTTAAATGTTTAATATATGGTGTGTGAAGCCTTTCCGAGGCTAACATCTGGTCCATAAAATTAAAAATTGTTTTGTTTAAGAGTTACTGACTGTTTTTATGGATTTTTGAAGATCGCTCATAAATCAGTAAATATAGGCCTATTGAAGTAAAGGAACTACCACCATTTAGCTGAAATACTAATCTTTCTTAGCAAGTAAATTAATTCCGTCGACAACGAATGAATCCCTTCCCTAAAACTAGTTGAAGCAAAACATTAATCAATGATATTTTTAGGGAGTAATTTTCCAAACCGCAATAGCACTAAGCCACTGTGTGTGTCCAAGGCCATACTATTTTTGTATACGCGGTACAGTAAAATGGATATTGCTTTTAGTGATTGTCCTCCCATGTTAATCCAGATGACAAAATGTTAATTTAAAGTCTCATTGCAACTGAATTTTAATTTTTACTTTTCGGACTTGGCTTTGAGTAATGGTAACACATACCATGTTTACAGTAAAAAATAAAATTATATTCCAGACACCGTCAAAATGTCAAACTTTTTATTTTTTTGTATTGTTTTTAAATAATTAACTGCAGTTCATTTATTCAACCTCATAACAGGATCATACTTAAAAATGTATGATGAATGAACAGACGTTCATTAAATATTGAAAAAAAACTAAAATTACTCATGCCTAATTTGCATAATAAAATCATAAATACATAATTAGCTGTAATTACCTAATTTGCATAATTAATTACTTTTTGTGTATTTTTTGTTATCAATTGAAAGAACTTTGCATACATATGTGTGCAAAAAAACCGCACCTTTATATCATGTACGATTTTCTATTGGCATCAATTTTGCATATTAATTAGCTGAACTTAGTCATTTTTTGAGATTTAATTTGTCTGCAGATTGGCCGAAATTGCTAAAATAGTATATTTGGTTAATTTATTATAATTATTCAATGATATATTTTTTAATTTTGTTTTCTGTAACGAAGTCAGGAAAGATAGGCATTTAACATGTGATATTTATATTAACGCTGCTTTTTCAAGCAAGCGTCCAAATATACCTTCAAAATCTCGAAATGTGCCAATTTTGTCATTACAGCCATTTGTGGCAGGATTTCATTCCATCTACGAGCATCTTTAAATTGGCACTACGTCACAATGCATTGACCGATTTCAATTCTGTTTTTTGATTTTTGATGCTTTAATAAAGCTCAATAATATAGGAACATTAAATAACGTGTTTCTGCTGCGATTATTTTTGAGGTGATATGCCTACTAATAATATACTTCATTGTATAGGTTGAATGTAGCTGGCAGAACCCTGGTATACAAAGAATTGGTTACATGTCAATAACCATTAACTTCAGAGATAGACCCTTTGTAGGGCCTACGCCTTTCTATTATGCAGTATCTTTACCCGCAGACATGTGCCCGTGTCATGTGCCAATATTGCGTAACGTTAAAGGTTAACATGGTTAATATATTTTTTTGACATTGAAAAGACTGTGTGCTTCTATGGCCGAGCGGTCTAAGACGTGATTCTGAGCGTCGCTGTTTCGAAACCGTGCGTCTGTTACTTTTCTTTTGCTGCTTTATTTTTCCAGCGTAGGGCCTAGAAAAACGAATTTATAATTTCTTTTGTATTATTTATTTATTTCTTAATTTACTTATTTATTTATTTATTTATTTATTTATTTATTTATTTATTTATTTATTTATTTATTTATTTACTTATTTTTTATTTATTTTTATTTATTTATTTATTTTATTTATTTATTTATTTATTTTTATTATTTATTTTTTTTATTTATTTATTTATTTATTAATATTTTTTTTTTTCGATTTATTATTTGATGATTGAGTGAGCAGATTTATCGATTGCTACTTTAGTTGTGGGATTTCTATTTGATTTTGAATGACATCGTACATTAGTATTGATTTTTTTTTTTAGAAACTAGGCCTATAAAATTATTAATTATAAAAGTTCGCGACTGGCAATCCTGAAAAATAATTGCGTAACTACAGACTTGACATTTAGTATGGAATAATATTTTCTCGAAATTCGACTGGTCTGGACGGAGTCTGCATAAACCGCACGGGCTAAATTTTAATTGGGGTGTGTCGGGAGATGGTGTAAAATAATTGTTTGATATAGAATGTGCTTTCCATAGGTTTACATTATGGTGCTCACTTACGGTCCGAAACTAAATCCCTCCAACATGCCTCTTCTGACACAAATAACATAGCATGCATTGAAATTAGTCAATGTCCATACGTTCAGAGTGTCAAAGGTCGTTAGGGGCACATCACGACTGTGTTCGTTGTCTTAGACAACATGTATCTCTAGATTGACTTATTTCTGCTTGCAAAACGCATTTGGGCCCTAGATTCTGCCTACTTGACTCAATTGTAACCAAATTTGGTCACAGGCGTCATATTCCATGACCACATGTGTCACATGACCAACTTAGGTCATAGTAGTAACGCAAAGCTTATTAGACCTAAATGTGTTCTCACTTCAAAACGATTTTTCTTCTACATACCGTAAACGTTCGCCTAATGGCGCTTTTGGATTCTTAGAAATGTGAGAGCGCCATCCTTGTAAATTCGCAACAGCATTAAGGATACGTGTATGTTAAATTGAGCAACCTAGACATAATGCCTAATATGCAAAATATCGTGACATGACCCCATACTTTAGGTCACTAGGTTAGTTGCTAGAGCAGCAAATGTTTTGGGGTTTCTTCCGGTATTCTTTCTCAAAGTGCCATTGGACTTAATTTGTAAATCGATTCATACGTTATACCTAACTCATTTTGGTAAATCTTTTTATAACATTGTAATTTCTTCATATTTTTTAAATATTCTTCAGTTCAAAATTACACCATTCTATTGTCTGACCCGTTAGCTCAGTCGGTAGAGGGTGCGCCTTGAATGGTGAATGGTACTTGTTCGAATCTTGATTACTGACCCCACTTTCATGTGAAGAAGGGTCAAGAAATGTTTTTGGATTTTGTCCCCACGAATATTATAATTTTTTTTAATTTAATTTTTTTTTTTTTTTAGATAATAGGCACTGCGAACAAACGGCAACAAAAACCGCTGACAAAATTTGCTCCACCTGCTACCTATCAATGCGTGATATATTCCACTACATTTAACAGTTAAATGAACTTTGAAAAATAGAACGGGCTCAATGTTTCAAATTGTGTAACTACATTATTTTATTCATTTATGCATTATAAATGATCAGCTATTTTTTCTTTTCTTAAAAGCATCGAACCCAAGTAGATCAGATCATTGATCATGTAACTATCAGACCACGAAGTAGTTACGTAACTCCGTGATGGTATCGGAACCAAGCACTGTTTGTATGGCGATCATTACGATCACGCTATTTTGGTATGCCTTTTTGAATAGTTGTTGAGTGCACATAATATGGAAAGCCATTGGGGTATTGTGTGCCTTCCAAATCGCCTTATAAAATGTTCTCATTCAGCGTGTTTATAGTGAGACAATCTTTCCGTTATTTAGCTAAACTACCGCGTAGTCTAGATTTGCAATGGTTAGTAAAACATAAACAAATATAGACTGCGTGGCAGTCCAGCTAAATACCGCATAATCTGGCTCACTATAAACACGCTCCTTGTGTTGTGGAAGCCAGTATTCAATGATAGCTATTACAATAGAGGCCTTGCGTTTATCGATTGGCTCCAAACAAAGGATTTGAACCGGTTTCTTCCCCGTAATCATGGCGCAGTGCAGTCCATTCAAACAAATGTTGTCATCAACCTATTTGATCGTAGTGCATTTTGTTATGTGTGTGAGACGAAGTGTCGCGGCAGATGCAATCATGCTTTTGTTGAATGCATTTGGGTAGTCCGCCATATTTACGGGATGATACGTCATATGCACAGCCTCTATTCAGTTGGTCGTTGTATGATTTTGTTCGTTCACTCATTCAAATTTTATTTATATCATTTGAAGACTGAGCCTATTATGATACATCCTCCGTGGAACAGTTTCAAACAAATAAAGCTAGGGCTTATTGGGGCAGAGGTTATCTTTTGAATCCTCTTAGGGGGCTATCATTTTTTTCGGAAGGGGGGTCCCAAATTTACAAGTCTGCGTCAATAAAATCGCGCACCCCTTATTTCGGCAACAAAAAATTTTATGATCCCAAACCCCAAAATTGTATTGAAATCAGTCTTTTTGAATAAAATAACACACTTTCTGTGGTCATCGTGTGACTCCTACATTTTGGTCATAAAACATTTTATGACCCCTCCTATTATTCTTTCCAAGACTTTATGACCCCCGTATTTGGGACCCCCCTTTCGAATAAAATGATATACCTCTTATGACCACTGATGCATAGGCAAGGACACTCGCGCGAATTGAAAGACTTGTCGCACGCAACAGTTCGTCGCACACACGTAACAAATGCCTATACAATCAAATAGGTTCATTACAACATTTGATTGAATGTATTGAGTTACTCTAAAATGAAACGATAAAAACAAATAATCATGAAAAAAGACACATACAAGATAAAATAATAAAATTATATAAACAATGTTAAAGATAAAATCAAGAAAATAGAGAATAAAATTTCCTCAAATAAGAAAAAAAACATTGACAGACATCATAATCTATCAGAAATTACTGCATGAGATTCGAACTATGAATCTTCTCCACAAGTTTTCTTTATCCTCGCACTATAGTCTAATGCTCTGCTCACTGGGCCACAACGTATCAGGTGAATGATTACCGCATTATCATGAACAAGTTTGTTCGATCTTGTTCATAAGTGTATGGGTCGATAGGTTTCACCCTTTAACTACACGTACCCTTAATGATCAGTGATAATAGTCGCCTTTTACAGGGATGGCGCTCTCTCATTTCCATGAACTCTATAGCGCCATTAGGCGAACGTTTACGGTATTACATAACATAGGGCCATGCTTTGAACATATGCATTGACTTTAGCCAGTGTCTATAAATTGTTCATGGGATTTGGATCAAAGGTCATTTAGGGATCCCTTTCGATGTCTGACCGAATACCTTTAAAATGCTTCCTCTTCGTAGCATTACATACAGTGATGTGAATAACGTATACATATTGGCTATAACCAGTGTCTATGTGGTTTACACAGAACCAAGGATAATGAGAGGTCGTTTCAGTTAAAATACTTATATCCCTCAAATTTGACAAATCAACCCTCTCAGAAAATTTCAACCCCTAAAATCAACACCCTCTACCCCTTAGTGTAAAATCGAACATTGGCCCGGTAAACACGTTTATTTTGGGCAAAAATATTTAGACATTCAAAATTGGCCTATAAAATGTCACCTTTAACCTTATTTTTGGGCTAAAATAGGGATAATTGATATCACAATAACACAGGACCAAAATAAAGTTCACCGGATTTTTTTTTTGTCTTTGCCCACTCAGACAGCCACTGAACATGTGACCCTCCTAAAAAGAGATTTTTACATATACCACAATGCTTTCGATGCCGGCTTTGTCACCATGCAGAAATCCCTTTAGTTGAATTAGTAACGATAATATCATCTATAGCCTAAGCATATCGAAATCCCTTACACATGCATTATAACGTTTATCATTATCAGGACTTTCACAGTGTTTTTAAAAACAGCTACGCGCTCATGATCATTTTGTTCCGATATGTTTAATAGTTTTGGGACCATGGGCTGAGGGACCTCGACGGTCGACGCCTGTGCACATATAAAATCTGATTTTTTTGTCAGTTTTGATTTCAAAACGCACGGTAGATGTTCAATACGCACACCTAAGATTATCATGTTCTTTCAACACATTATATTCAAGTGCAAGCCTTTTTAAAGAAATATATATCGTCTAAATATCAAATAGCAGATACACCACTCTTCGCTATAGCATTAGTGCACAACTCGGCTGCCCAATTTCCCTAGCCCACAAGAGCATCGAGAGGTTACTTGAAATTATCTTATTGTCACCATATTTATGATACTAGCGCAGGGTAGACCACTGGTGGAGGTAGTCGACAGCAGATGACATACCAGGCTCATTGATATATACAGAAGTCATCAGTGACCAGGCTATTGTCAATAGCCCAAGTTGGAGGTCCCCCGGCCCATAGCCTCAAAACTATCAAACAGGTCGGAACACAATGGTCATGCGTGGCTGTTGAAGAACTAAATGGTTTCAACCTACCATCATGGAGATTTCTGCCATGAATATATCAGGGCGATGACACTGTGAGAGCCACCTAACCTTTAAAATTAGCAGATAGGCGAGGTCTGCTTGTTTTCTGTATATATGGGCAGTCTTCAGTAAACGGCTCTTCTCAGAGTCATCAAACCTTTACATTTAGCTGATAGGCGAGATCTGCTTGTTTTCTGTTGACAAGGGCCAGTCTTCAGTAAACGGCTAAACGGCTCTTTTCAGAGCGCCGGGTAACTATAAGATGAAGGTAATAATAATTCGTGATTTTTAAAAGACAGTTTTCGCTCTTTATTTAAAGTATTAACGAGTACTTAAAAATAAAGTATTTTAAGTATAAACGAGTACAATTTAATTAAAATAATGCTAGTATTTTACAATGTTGCTTTTCTTATTACTTTAAAGATACTACTTTAAATCTCACGTGACTACATCATGTGATTCTAATTGTAAAGCTTCGATGATATGTGATCTACAATCCGCACGAGGAGGGGATCCTAGTCTCTGTAACATACCAAGTATCCACGACTACAAGGAACAAAGTCTGTGTCAAGGGTTTTTCGGGACTTAGGCTTGGATAACAAATGACACAAATCACACAAATGATTGTTTAAATGTCTGCCATGTTGTTAACAAAGATTTACCGTATCATTGATGCATAACTATACCGTGCACTTGATGTTTTACTTAAGGGCGCACAACACAGGATGTTACAATTCTCCCTTTTTTATGAGAATTTGGCTTCCAAACAAAATGTTAACTTTAACATCAAATGCCTGTTTAAATTTGGTTCCAAATACATTTATCTCACAATCCAAATTCTGGTTCTGTATGTATAGTCAATAACAGTAATATCTAGATACTGTTTTAAAGTTCTTGATGCTTTAAGACAATGTTTTGTCTTGTAAAATGTTCAATACTGATAGCTTGACTTGATTATCTAAAAGTTCTTCAAACTGATAAATGTTTGAATTTCAAAATGTTCATAACTTTTAAGTACAAAAGTTTAACATGTAACTTCAAATGTTCTCAACTTTTAACTGTTAAATCAGCAAGTAGTTTAAAGTTCTGCTTTCTTTAAAGTCTCTATTTGTCTTGGGTTTTTTTCAAGACATTTCTTATTTCAGTCTTTAATTAAACATGTGTATTTTCACATGTATCATTGTGTATTTGAAGAGTTTGTTTCCAAAAGGCGCTAAATCCAAAGGCTGCTTTATGTAAAATTCAATTGCAGATATTCCTAAGAGTAGCAATAACCTTGCCAATCTAATAACATTGGACCACTAGAATAGTTGTAACAATTCTTTAGATATCTTTAAAAATATAATTTCAAGTCTCTTTAACCTCCTACGTTCGAAGACGAAAACAATAAATATAAAAGAAAATAATTTTTTTTGTTCCAAAAGGAGCTAAATCCAATGGCAGCCATTTTAAAACTTTGCATTTGAGAATTTTAGGGGACAAATTGATTTTTAAAATAGTTGGAAAATAAGCTAGAGTTACAAACATATCCATTCCAATTGTTAAATGTCCTTTAAACTTTAAAAATGTTAAAATATACCATTAAAATGTGACACAAGGCAGCTATTGGATTTAGCGCCTTTTGGAAACAAACTCTTCATTTTCACAATGTTTACATTGTTAAATAAACTAAAAGTCAGTTTCAACTTAAACTTGGTTGTCTCTTGTCTGATTATTTCACTTTTCTGGTAATTTTGATGGCTTTTCAAAATATTATGAAAATAATTATTTCCTGAACTAAATTTCTTTTCCCTTTTAAAGAAATTTCCAAAATATTTGCATATTTTAGCAACAAAATAAATTCCAAAATATTTGCAATTTTTTTTTTGTTTTGCAAATAGCTTAGGCATTTTTTCCTGCCTATTTTTTCCTTTTTTCTCTCTCCTGATTTTTTTCCAGGATTTTATGATGAAGTAAGTGTCCTTTCACAGTTCATAGTTCTTTCAGTGTCCTTTCACAATTCTTCATCCAACAATCTTCAATCTCGCACTGATGATTCTCAGGTTTCGTAGTCACTCAGGTATGCTGGTTTACGTCGACTCCTTTGTAGCCTTGGTGTCTTTGTCGTAGCCACTGGTTCCGGATCTGATTTTAGTTGTGATGGTTCTTCTGTTGTTTCTTGTGGTTCTTGATTTTGCTGAACCATGTCTTGAACAGGTGCTTGAATATTTGCCAACATGTGTTCTCTCCAATCTGGCGTTAACTCAGCTTGAACTTCATCTTCTCTGTTTTGCACTACAGCATTTGCCAACTTAAATCTAGCTGCATCACGATATATCTCTCTTCCATCCGTGACTCTTCTGGCTGCAATAGATGATCCATCAATTCTATAAATAACATAGACTGCTGGTTCATAAGCTGTTGTCCATTTAGTCTTCTTTGTTTGCTTCAGCAATACATAATCTCCAACAACAAATGTATGCTGTTTAGTGTTCTTGTTTTCTGCCTGGTGTTTCACCTTGTCTTTGTAATCTTGATCTCGCTTGTTGATATCTTGCTGAATGTCTTCTTGATCAGGATTTGTGATTATCTGATCTAGCTTTGTTCTGACTTTTCTGTTCATGAGCGCTTTGTATGGTGCTATTCCAGTTGCTGGGTGTGGTGTTGAGCGATACCCAATTAACATGTCTTGCATAGCTAGAATGCTATTTCTTCCTTGTAACTTGGCAATTTGTTCAGTCTTATTCACCATCTTCATGAAACTCTCTGCTTCACCATTAGCTCTAGCATGCTCCGGTGTCACTTTGTGATGTGTGAACCCCTCTTCTTTTGCAAAATCTGCAAATGCTTGTGAGTTGAACGGTGGGCCGTTATCACTTTCGACTCTTCTCGGAGTTCCGTGCGTTGCGAACATCTTCTTTAGTGCTTTCTTGGTAGGTTCCGCACTTGTCGAATAGGTAACTTCCACTTCAGGATATCTGGTTCTCTTGTCAATGCATACAAAATTGTAATGTCCATCTGGATATGGTCCTCCGAAATCTATCGCAACAACATCCCATGGTTTCTCTGGTATCGGTGTCATTTTGACAGGTTCGGTCTTGTCGAATAGGTAACTTCCACTTCAGGATATCTGGTTCTCTTGTCAATGCATACAAAATTGTAATGTCCATCTGGATATGGTCCTCCGAAATCTATCGCAACAACATCCCATGGTTTCTCTGGTATCGGTGTCATTTTGACAGGTTCGGTCTTGTGTTCTTTAGTTGTAACTCTACACTCGTAGCATTGGCCTATAATCTCTTCAACCATACTGTTCATGGTCGGAAACCAGTATTTATCTCTCAGTAGTTTCTTAGTTTTAGTCATGCCAAGGTGTCCTAGACTATGTGCCGCCTTGATCACCTTTCTCTGAAGTACTCTTGGAATTACAATCTGACTCATTCTGAAGATTATATCTTCCTCGATGTACAACTCATATCTGACGTTGTGGAATGGCTGTATGTCTTGATCTTTCTTGTAACAATCCCAGTCATTCTTCAGGATTCGCTGCTTCACCTTCTGCAGTTGTTCATATTGTGCTGTCTCTTCTTTGATTCTATCTATCACTACTGCGTGATCTTCTTCAATGTGCTTAACCATGTGCTCTGTTTCCTCGCTTTCTGTTTCTGGCAAAGGATGTCTTGATAAGAAGTCTAACGGATCTTGCTCATCTCTACCTGGCTCATAGATTAATTCATAGTCAATGTCTTGTAGATCCATAACCCACTTCTCAATTCTTGGTGGTAGCTTAGCAGTTGCCTTATTGAACATTGGAATTAATGGCTTGTGTGCTGTTATGATCTTGAACTTCGGTGCTCCTAACAGGTACATTCTGAATCTGTTCTTCGCCCACTTGATGGCGAGAGCATCTTTCTCTGTCTGACTATATCTCTTTCTCAGCATCTTCCATTGTTCTACTGATGAAGTGTACAGGCTGAACTCCTTTATCAGTTTCTTGAAATAAGCCAGCTGATAAACCTTCATGGAAACAAGCCTCTGCTCTAACTATGATAGGCTTCCTTGGATCAAAGAACGCTATAGTCTCTGCACTTGTGATTGCTTCCTTGATTTCATTGAAACATCTGTCTTCTTCTGGACCCCATTTGAACTTTGCATCCTTATGTGTGATAGCTCTCAGTGGTGCTGTAAGACTTGAATATCTTGGTACGAACTTCGCAAGATACCCGACCATCCCGAGGAAGCTCATCACTGCTTGCTTCGACTCTGGAGGTTTGCTTTCTCTCACAGCTCTCACTTTCTCTTCTGTTGGTTCTAGGCCCTCTTTTGTGAACTTGTATCCATAAAACTCCAACTGGTCCACGCCAAATTTACACTTCTCTGGGCTAAATGTAATCCCATATTCTGCTGCTCTTTGCAGAACATTCTTCAGTGCTTCATTATGTTCCTCTTCAGTTGCTCCACCAATCAGAATGTCATCTCGTTGGTTCAGACAATTTGGGGTGTCCCCAAATATCCTGAAGATGGTCTCGTCAAACATGTCCTGTGACGACTTGGCTCCGAAAATTAATCTTTTCGGTCTGTAATTGCCCCATGGTGTACTAAATGTAGCTACCTTCCTGGACTCGGGATCTAGCATTAGCTGGTGATACCCTGCTTTCATATCCATCTTGGAGAAAATCTTACAGTTGTGGAATTTGTACGTAAAATCTTCCACTACCGTTGCTTGCGAAATTCTGTTACGGTCCATATACTTGTTCGGTACTCGTAAGTCAACACTTGCTCTGATCATGTGTGGCTCTGGATCTTCTTTCGGTGTTGTCTTGAATCTTGGTTTGGGTTGGACTACCAATGGGCTACACCACGTTACTGACTCGCCTTCCGGTACCCTCTCAAAAATCTCTTGCTTTTCGCTGTCATCTAACCATTTCTTCAACGGTGCTTGCAAATAATATATGGTACTTGTCTCGGCTTCTGAGCTACTGGTGCCACTCCAGCTTGCATATTCAGCTTTGCATATATCTCTTTGTCTCCTTTAATGTCTCTAATTTTCCCCATTCCATTGAAGACTTGTGGATACTGTGATGTGCCCTGAGTAATTTAATTTAATTTAATTATTTAACTTTGTTTACAAGCTGAAAGTATGTCATGAGATGGGAAAACCCCTTGTACGTGCAAGATAATGATGTGGAAAGTCGTTTTGGAATTCCCCAAATTATTGTAAACAAAGTCAGATCTATGTTTGGAACTTGGAAAGCCCCAGTTCATTGTTGCACCATCAGGAAAACCCCCCAGGAAGTGATGTAATGTGAATGTGTATAATTAATCTTGGGAAATCCCAAGATTGCAGCAATGTTGTGAAAATGTGATTGAAGTAATGGTTTATCAATAGATGATGGGTTTTTTGCATGAGGACTGATATAAAAAGCTGGAGGCTTTTGTTGGGACTTTACAGAATGCCATGGGAGATTGAGATATTCCACATGTGTGTGATGGTTTTCGTGCTTCAAAAAAGAAGTACATTTTAACCAGTTTATATAGCCAATAATTGAGCTAATTTTAATACAGCAACGAAGAAGACAGCGAGCACACAAAAGTGCTCTTCCTCATCAAAGGATTAAAAGTTCTTCTGTCAAATTGCTGGAGTTTGCTGGGTTTGTGAAGGCCACGCATCTGTCAAGAAACAGTGGAGCTGTGTTAAAGAAACCTGTTCCCTGGAAAAAGAGTGATTGGTGAAAGAAACACCATTTTTGGAGAAAGCAGCGCAAAGAGATATATTGCGGAGAAAGCAGCGCAAGGAGATATATTTGTGGAGATAGCAGCGCAAAGGAGATTGGAGGAAGCATCATCATTTTCGTATGAGGATTTTATGTGCAAGGATTTATAAATGCAAGTGTACGATGGACTTCGCTGATTTTCGCAGAACAAGTGAATAAGGATATATTACATCAGTCGTCCAGAACATTGCAAGAACTCTAGAATCACCAACAAGAAGACCGCTGGTTAAGTACCGATATAATAAAACTGATTGTGTGATTTTATTGTAATTGTTGTTATATGTACCAAGCATACTCTATTTTCAATTAAAGACTTAGATTTGTTAGCTTAAAAATCAAACAGTGTATTTGTGTTGTGCATTCGTGTGAGTTCGGGTAAAGGTGATTTTGGCCTTGAGTCAAGTGGGACTCGTAACAATACCCATCAACGATTTCTTGGATTGATGATCCGCTTGTCTTTGCTGTATACTTCACACTTGAAATTTCATCTGGAATTCTGAGGTTATTTATCTTCCCAAGTGATCCATCTGGTCTTATCTCCACATGATGCAGTCATGTCTACAGTAGAATTCATCTCGACCTTTGCAGGACTTAACCCCATTAAAAGCTATTAAACCAAGATAACACTCATTGAAACAGCTCAACTGATTAAATCGGATCTTCTCTGGTTGTGCACAAGTGACTGTTTTCATGTGCGATATCGCAATAAAGCTGGTATTCATAGCTTCAGTTGGGTAACCGATTATAAAGGAAACGAAAGGAAACAATGTTATGTGTGGCTTTGTTCACGAAATCAGACAATGTCGTGCTTTTTGTAAACCAGCATTCTTGAAAATGAGCAACATAATGATTTTTGACTTAACACGGTTTAGAAATAATTTCTTCATATTTTTGGTGTTATCTGTCGTTTACATGTCCTTCCTAAAACACAAAAGTACGACCCTCTCCAAACACCTAAATTAGCTAAAATTTAGGACATGTCTACAAAACTATTTTCTAGAACCTATTTAGAATAATTTAAATGTAGCTTTTACCGGTTTTTTTGTGGCATCCGTCAGAAGTGAGCGGTCCGATACCAATATTTTCGGTCAAATCTCCATTCAAATAACACGGGGAGTTGGCTAACTATGCCTTGCCCTCACTCATATTTTACAAAAGTGCGACCATTTCTGAACATCTAACCTAGCTGTAATTTTAGGTCATGTTAGAGAAATATATTTGCTAGAAGTTTTGGAGAATAAATAAAATATTGGCTGGTTATTTTTCACACAGTGATGTTAACTAGGCAAGTGTCCATTCTCCCAACATACATCATTTGTAGGGGTCACGCGTCAATGGTGAGAGCACTGTGTATTGTGTATAGGAAAACGGACAGTAACTGCAGTATGAGCATGCCTAGATCACGTAGTGTGTACTTGCCAAGGAGTGGTGGTGAATTTATTCTTCCATGAACCACGACGAACTTGGTCTTGACTCCCCGTGTGCTGTTTCTCACCACGGCTTTGAACTCTCCTTTCACTGATAACTCGCTTTGAAGAGCACTCAGTTTGACTGTACTTTCAGTAAGTAATTGTTCATTCTCTGATCTGTGAGTGAATGCCTTGTATTGATGTTCATCCATGATGTTGACATCTGCACCGCTATCTGGGTCTATTTGAACTTCCACGTCATTGATCATTACAGTTACTGTATCACTACTATTGCCATTGTCATGTATCTTCTTCACTGGTCTGACTAAGTGTTTTGCTGACTCTCTGAAAAACTCATCATCGGAACTAGTTGATTCCGTATCTTGATACGCTTTTCTGACTTTGTGTTTCTTCTTCACACCTTGTGTTTCTTCTTTCTTCTTGCTTGTATCCTTGTGATAACTTGCTTCACAACATATGGCGAAGTGGTTATACTTGTTACACTTTCGGCATCTCTTCCCGTATGCAGGACAATTTTCACCTGGAGCGTGGCTGTCGGTTCTACCGCAGTACTTGCATGCTTGTCCTGTCCCTTGCTTGGGGTAAGACTTTTTGTACTTTGATGTGTATGGCCTCTGGTATTTCTTGTACTTGGATACTTTGGCTGACTTGACATCGCCTGACTGCGCACCCATCTCTTTCAGTTGCAGTTGAGTATCTTCCAGTTGACCTGCTTCCTTGAGAAGTTGACTCAGGTTCCACTTTGTTGATTGCTTTCTGTACTAGGCTTTGCTTTTCTATCGTTTGGATTAAATGTTCCAAAATACGTTCCTCGTAGCTATCGCCAAACTCGCATTCTGTTGCTTTTTCTCTCAGCCTGGCTGCATATGCCACAACTGTTTCCTTAGGGTTAGGTTTCATCTTCAAGAACCAGGGGCGGACTGGTGGTTTTAGGCGGCCGTGGCAAATTTATGAAGACCGGCCCTATTACTGAAATAGAGCGCAGCGAGCGAAGCGAGCGTAGCGACTAGCGTTTATGGGGTCCAGGGGCCCGCGTAAGGGCCCTGGTAGGGTCCAGGGCAAAGCCCTGGTGGGGGGTCCAGGGGCGAAGCCCCACAACTAAGGGTTTTAGCTATTCTAGGGGGTCAGGAAGCCCGGATTTGACAATGATTTCTGAAGCCAAATTCCATTTGTACAGACTTGAAATATTCTTTATCCATTGTCACTCACTTGCAATAATCAAGATCAAACCAACATTTATTCAATTTATAAGTAGTGTGCATGTTTTATGTTTTGACTCATTTGCACACATATAGAATTAGGCCTACATCTTTGCAGAACTGTGTTATCATATCGTGAGTATAATTCAATCATTAAAAGGCAAATGCTAAAAATTGTTTAGGCCTACTGGGTAAAGGTTAATAGCAACTTTTTTAAACTATTGCGATTTGGTAGTTCACAGCATCTAGCGAATGGTAGTGAGCTTTGGCAAAAATTGCATTGATCATTATTTTCATAGCGAGCGTGATAAAATTCCACAGTGGCGTAGATTTGTTTTTGACATTGGGGTTGGAAAAATATTCTTGAAATAGCACCTTTTGGCGACATTATAAGTTTATTGTACAAATGCGTGTGAAGCGCACAGACATTTTTGGCATATTGAAGTTAAACTGGTGAAGATGCAGTGGAATAAATTCGCGCAAAGCGCGAAAAAATTGACACTTTTAAGGCTAAAATGGCCAAATATGAGATTGATTTGGTCAGAAACTCACATAGGCCTACAGGTGTCATCATGGGGGCTTGTATGGACCATCCCCTTTTAAAATATTGGGGGATTTATCCCCATCCCCTGGGATCTACGCCTATGAGTTGAAACATCAAAAGGGAAAGAAATTGGTTTGAGTATTGAACTGAGTAATGTGGCTGTAAGTATTATGTAATGTAATCCCTGCATTACAAGGAGCACCCCAGCCCAGAGGTTTCCGAATGATGGTCTAGCCGTGCTAGTTTTGATAGCTGATGGTGGTCCAAAGGGCCAAAGACCTGGAGGGGGGCACTCACTAAAAATGAGTGGAGCGATGTGCGTGCAGTGCGGCCACAACCCACATTAACCCCCATTTTTCAACTCCCTCTCACTCAATGACCACTTTTTTATTTTTTATTTTACTGAATTACTGAACTCCTCACTCAATGACCCCTATTTTTTCTTTTCCTGTCACAAAAAGACCTCCCTTTGTAAAGAATTTTTGACAAATTTCTGGTAGTCTTTCACCGTTGTTTCTAAAAAAAATCCCATTTTGATGACTTTTGAAAACAATTATCAAAAATTTGTCAACTTTTATATTTTGACCCAAATTTTGTCCCAGTCTCACTGAAAGAACCCCCTTTTGAGGCCTCCTTACTGAATGACCTCTTAGTTATATGGCGTCGAAGCTTTCACCAAAAGACCCCATAGCATGTATAGTTTCAAACTGGTGTCCCATGTCAGCACATCCCCGTCACTTCTAAAGTCGAGTGCCTGTAGGCATATCAGCCCCTATTTCTATAGGCCTTATAGGCCCTATCACTATTCAGACAAACAGCGGGCACACTGTGTAGGCCCTTATATTACTCATCAATCAATGATCCCCCTCCTTTCTTCTCTTTTCCTTTCTTTCTCCTATGTCTGCCTATATACCAAATGCTCATATCCGCCCTAGCCTCATTCCGCAGCCGCAATGAAATACCAATATTCCATTGACAGCCAGCCCAATATTTTGCTGTTAAAATTTAAAATTTTTACTGTATCGCATCTAGAGTATTGGCCTTTTGCTGTGTATACGGTCTAGAGAGGCGATTCAAAAGGCCATTTGTAGGTGATGCCGCGACGGTGTACTAGTGGCCGGCCTCTAATAGCTTAGTGTTAGGGCCTATACCTCAAGCCCTAGGGCCTATGTCTTAGGCCTTACGCCTTCGGCTCTCGGACCTATGCCTCAGGCCCTAGGGCCTATGTCTTAAGATACTCCTTCCCCATTCTCTCCCCCTTTTCTTCTATTTTCCCTTTCTTTCTCTTTTTCCTTTTCTCTTTTTCTCCCCTTCTCCTTTCTTTTCCTTTTTCTTTCTTTTTCTCTCCTTTTTGAGCAACCGGCCCTGAGCGGCCCAGAACCAAGCGGCCCATGTGGCGATCGCCACAACGCCACAGTGGCCAGTCCGCCCCTGTCAAGAACAGATACCTGGCATGGTGTTTATTTTTCTTAGGAGTGTAATAGTCATTCAACTTTTCCCTCACTTGCTCGTACTCATTACCCTGTGCTGGATCTGGTAGACTCTTTGCTAGTCTAGCTATGTCTTTGCCTCCATAAATTATGAGAGCATCTTTCTTATCTACTGCCTCAGTTATCTTGAAATATCTGAACTCCCTCTCTATCTCTTCTAACCAATCTTGCCATGCTATACCAACGCTAATGTGATCATCCACCGAGTGTGTAAATGGATCTATTTTCAAGTTCCTATTGACTACTGTAACGGTTGCTTCTTGATCACCCATTTTCTTGTCTTCTTCTTCTCTTATTTTCTCTAATTTCTTAGCGTCGACTCACCCTAACAATGCTTCTGGCGATGGAGGAAATATTGCTTTACCTTCCGCTGTAGGAATTGTTCATCCTCGTCGCCAATTTCGGGACTTAGGCTTGGATAACAAATGACACAAATTACACAAATGATTGTTTAAATGTCTGCCATGTTGTTAACAAAGATTTACCGTATCATTGATGCATAACTATACCGTGCACTTGATGTTTTACTTAAGGGCGCACAACACTGGATATTACAGGGTTGGTTGGTGGAGCGACAACATTGAGAAAAAGAAAATGTCTGCAACATATTTCTCTATTGTTATTTTGAGGCGTATAATATTAAGAATTGGCTGATAATACAGAACCGTTTTCTCTAATAGAAGTTTAATAGTATCATCACATTAATTCAATTATTGCATTGTGGGTGTGGGTATGTATGTGTCAGGTGGGGCTTTGGAACGCTATGGACCGCTGGCGTGGTCTTCACTAAGCATTCCTTAGTTACAAACCACGGAAACCAGTTTCATGTCATTTGTCCAAGATGTTTTTGGACGTCCCTTGACACGTCGACCTTCCATAGTTCCTTGCAAAAGTTTGTTTTCCATCTTTCCTGTCAATATGCCAAAGCAACTCAGCTTTCTCCATCATGTCAGTTCTGATGATTGAACTTGTGCCTATCTTGAATATATTCTTTACAGGGGCATTGTGAGATTTCATAAAAATTGCGCCCTCAATTTTGGTCAAAGTCCAGTGTTAAAATGATGCAATGTTTGTCCATACACTAATCAACATCTGAACTAGTTCAGGTTAAATCAACATCTTTCATGTTAAATGATTTTGTATGAAATGGATCTAGACATTAGTTCCCCTACCCAGTTCAACAGAATATTTATATATATATCACATCATTTATTGAGCGCTATATCAAAAATTACCACAGCGCTGTACAATAGCAAATAACATGGTTAAAAACACAATAATATAAAATTATAGAGCAACAATAAATATCACTTACATGTACAACAATAATTATTAAAAAGCAACACGATAAATCATCAATAGACCCTATTAACATGATTAAGATACAAGAAGTACAATTTTAAATTAAAAACCCCAAATCAAATATAATGATCAAATAAATGTAGGCAAATACCAAGGAACAAAACATTATTGAGATGGAAAAAGGTGAGTTTTTAACAATTTCTTGAAAATATTGACTGAGGGTGAAAGGCGGATATGGAGGGGGAGCAAGTTCCAAAGGCGTGGGGCAGCAACATTGAAGGCGTGGTCCCTATTGACAGTCGAGTACGAGAAACTTGAAGTTGAAAATTACTACTGGAGCGCAAATTTTCCCTGCTTGGTTTGTACTGAATGAGTAATGAGGACAGGTAACCAGGTGTGAGATTGTTGATACCTTTGAAGGTCAAAAGCAGCACTTTGAAGATAACCCTCTCATTTTGGACGGTGCTACACAATATGTCTCTTATTTTCAATTTTATAGGTTCTCTCCGGTATATTACTATATATTTGGCAAGCTCTCTGAGTATTCAATGTATCAAAATAAAACAAATACTAAGTATTCTGATTTTTCCCCAAGAATTCTCTCAGAGCCCCTTCGTAAACGTACCCCATATCAATAATCCTTATGGTACGTTTATAATAGGGTAGTACATGGGGGAATCTAAATGCAACTTTTAAACAGAATATACAATATTGTGATGATTAGTTATGCTCTTATAAAGTCTAATCTTAGAATTGTTCATCAACTTCTGCACCAGCCACGTCATCATAGATTAAATCATCAATATCCAATGCCAAGTAGTCCTGAAAGAATGTGTTGAAATAAAGACATAAGAATAGGTCAATATTAAGGGGGTACTACACCCCTGGCCAATTTTGTGCCTATTTTTGCATTTTTCTCAAAAATTATAGGGCACTGGTGACAAGTAAGATATGTATATTTTAGGGGCAAGGACTACAACTCAAAGCAAGTATAGTTATTGATTTATCGATCAAATATTGGTTTTCCCTCATTTTTTACTGTAATTCCACAACTGTTGTCTGTGCTGAAATAAAATATCCAGTGCAGTAGTTGTAGTCCTTGCCCCTATAATATTCATATCTTATACTTGTCCCCAATGCACTATAATGTTGGGGAAAAATGCAAAAATAGCACAAAATTGGGCAGGGGTGTAGTAACCCCTTATAAACTGCGAAAAAATATTACACTTCAATAAGAGGCAATTTCTTGATGATATTAACTCGCAACTGGAAATCTTATCACGTCCGCAGCCGATGGGAAGCTTGAAGTATTCGGTGCCTCTCTAATTTATACATTGTATACACTTTCACAAGTTCGGCTGGTAACGCTAATGCATTTTTTTGCATCACAGTTTACTCCAACTTTAATTAAGTTTATTTTGCGTCTTCTGTGCTAAACGCTACATTTAAAATGTTTGGGATATTCACAAACGAGATAATATTATGATACAGGGTGTCAAAAAAACAAAACAAAACAAAATGGGGGGACACTCTGTATGCATAACTGGTAGTATACTTACAGATTCAGTCTCAATAATCATATCCAAGCGGCTACTCAATTCCTCAAATGTTGGTCTCATTGAAGGATTCGAATTCCAGGTAGCTAATATGATGTCATATCTACATGTACAAGAACAAAGATAATTATCATAATAGAGATAATGGAATGACTTTGAAGCAATAAATATTATTGCTTCAAATTGACAATTTTACTATTAGGCGACAACAATCAAACAACCTGTTCTACGGGCCAGACCAAGACAGAATTTGCGTTTTGGATTTTTTTAATTTTGCTAAAATCTCGTAAAATTAGCCGTTTGGAGCCAAAGTATGTTACTTTTTTGCTGAACATTTTTATTTAGAAAATAGGCCAAAAACAATTTTTCGCACGCGTCGCGCGAGTTAATTCCACTTTTGCACCATATTTCACCAGTTTAGCTTCAATATGCCAAAGGGTTTAGCGCACATGTACCATATACTTATTCTGTCGTCAAAAGGTGCTGCATTCATTATACTTCAAGAAATTTTCTCCCCACACTACTGCTTTTAGAGGTGAATTGATCAAATTCAAGGGTCGTGTTGCCATATTTTGAAAAATATCAGTGGTTTTTCGATTCCAAAAACATGGAGATATTTCTGGGGAAATTGCATACCCGTATATGGTCATTTGTGTCAAGTCAACCCTACGGGGTCAGTTCTTAACTTACAACTGTTGCGAACAATACTTCGGACAAGGCATTCGATAACCACGACGAAGTCGTTGTATCAAACTTTTGCTACCAATTCCTGGGTAAGGTCTAGCTCCTAAGTATTAAATAAAAACACATAATTTATCATCATCAGGATCACGACATATTTATATTTTATTTCGCGGGGTTAATCGGTTACTTAATATTCATTAGTCGTGACCGTCAGTGACCAATGCTCAATGCAGGATTATGTGCCCACATCCACCTCAACTTCACTATATTAAGTTATATTCTGAGCGTCTGCCTAGCACGTAGAATGTCATAAGTTCCATGTCCGTATCGGGGTATCTGCAGTTTACGCAAGCAATTGATAATTTTGTTTGTCTTTACACATAATTCTAGCCCGTCGAGGGCGTTTCAATTACTGTTTTTTTTTCTAAAATTAACATACCTAAGCTGATAATCTCCCAAATGACAACTCCAAAAGACCAAACGTCACTCTCAGTAGTAAATATGTCGTCCACAAGTGATTCAATCGCCATCCAACGTATTGGCAATGGAGCCTGTTGCAAAGCAAATTTGATATTTGACAATGTCGTTGAGTAATGTCGGAACCTGCTCAAAAATAATTATTTACAGTCATATCTATCATATCAATAATGTACACAATAATATGTGCATTCATCTTACATCAGAGGTTCGTTCATATGTCCTGACATTCATTACATCTCTTGCAAGTCCAAAGTCTGCAACTTTACAAACAAGATCCTCGCCAACTAGTATGTTTCTTGCAGCAAGGTCACGGTGAATACACTGCCCCAAAATAAAAATAAAATATAATTATAACCACATTATCAGAAACAATAAGGTAAGTATTTACCCAATGGCATGCGAAATAATGTACACATTTAAGTAAGCTATTCACTTTACGTATTACATTGCAGTGCATTACGGAGGTCCTGGGCCCGGGGAGGGCACTCACATTACCCAGCTATACGGGTATGTGCCGCGGCGACGACCCCCTTTTTCAGAGCCGCTAGCCGTTCCTTAGACCCTCTGAATTCATTGATTGCCGCTCTTGAAGCCCCAAAATTTTTCTAGCCGTTCCATAGACTCTCAGATCATCGATCTCCGCTCTCATCGGCGAGTGTTTTTTGTCCTACTATTTCAAGCCCAAAAGCTACTTTTGCGAGCCCAAAAGCTTCAAAAGAAGGGAATTTTCCATTAATTTCTTCCCCATTGAAACACATTGTAAGGAATAAAGGTGGATTTTGGGTGGGATTTTGGGCTCCTTGTAATAGTGGCAACACTGGTTGGTTGTTTGTAAACAGTGATTGCAGCACTGCCGGAGTGCCGAGGCCTTCAGCTGATAAACATTTTGCTGGAAATAAATGATTTTGAGATCTCTTTTGGGAATAAAATTGCCAAATATGAGGAAAAGTAGGCCTACCTCAAATAATTATGTACACGTCCTTGCAGCAGGTCATAACAGTGAATTGAAAGGTAATTTACGATCTACTGGTTAGTGCAATGGCTGCCAAATTCTGCATACTTCACTCAATTATCTCATGTATGCAGGGCAGTTCAATGTAGCCTAAATGTTTTTCTTTACGGCACTGAAAAAAGTATTTTTGTGGGTTTGTTTTTATGGTGGGCTTTTATGTAATGCTGCTGGCTGCTGCTATAATTATCAGTAGGCAATAGGTAGGTCTGCAGGGTCTAGTAATTTTGATCCGAATGCTGTTTTGCTGAGATTTTCATCGTAGGCCACCCAGACCAATTTTGCATTAATGGTTTTCCTGATTTAATAATTTAATGCACAATTCAAAGTGAAATCAATTCCTTCAAAGATCTGTGGCAAAAACGCAACAAAATTGAACCCTGGTTTGGCCTGCATGGTTTCGTTCCGAGACCCCCATTTTCAGATTTTTGCGGTTGATCAGTTCCCAAGACCCCCTTTTTGGCCGCTTAATTAGTTCCCAAGACCCCCCTTTTGACCGGCCGATCAGTTCCCTAGACCCCCTTTTTTGGCCGGCCGATCAGTTCCTTAGACCTCGAGTTCAAAACTGGCGGTGGCACACCCTACCCAAAAAATTTTGAGTGCCCCCCCCGGGGTCCTGGGTTCAACCATTTCTAACTTCCGCCCACTGATTGCTCTTTAAAACTCTTTACTTCCATCGTCACGTCTTTACCTAAGCCATGAAGGCAATACAGTCACTTCGTGAGTCACTTCTATTGACATTTTGGATAGTTTGAGAAATTGCCGCAAAATTCATTGAAATTGGGAGTTCAACAAAGTGGAATTTGCGATGATTTCTTGTTCTCTATGGGGAGAAACCGGAGATCAAAACTTAAGTGAGGGCCCCTATGCATCACTATCAGGTTTCCTTAATTTTGATTTGTAAGTATTATTGACATTAATATAAACTTCTCATCAGGTCCTGGTAGGAAAAACAGTATTATGTAAATGGCAGATTATATAATATGTACCTGGTTTGCAGCTATATAAGCCATTCCATCAGCTACTTGCTTGGCGAATAATACAAGCTGCACCGCACTAAGTGTGGACCTAATCTCTTGTTCATTGGTGTGAACATAGTCGTAAGTGGCACGGCTACTAATGAGAAAGCTCTTCAAGTCTCTATTAGCCATGAACTCAACGATGATATAATAAGGCTCTTAGAAATGAAAGAAATAGTGAAATTATTTTAATGACTCAAGTTTCAATAATCTATATAATAATACGCATCGTCTATCTGTGTGGGTGTGTGTGTGTGTGTCTGTCTGTCCGCCTATTTGCTCGGAGACTAGGGGTCGCACGTTCTTCAAACTTGGTGGATGGGTGCAGCTTGACCCCAGACAGAATCCAGGGGTCAAATTAGTAAAACTCGTTTTTCTCAGAGACTGGGGTCGCACGTTCCTCAAACTTGACGGGTGGGTGCGTCTTGACCCGGGACAGAACAAGTTTGTATTGGTTAGTGGGTCAAGGTCACCAGAGGTCATCTAGGGGTCAAATTAGTAAAAACTGTCATATGGGCATGCAACTTGGTGGGTAGGTGCATCTTGACCTAAGACGGAACAAGTTTGAATTAGTTAGTGGGTCAAGGTCACCCGGGTTAATCTGAGGTCAAATTAGTAAAAACTGTTTTCCGCCTATTTTCTCGGAGACTAGGGGTCGCATGTTCCTCAAACTTGGTGGGTATGTTCATCTGGACCTCAGACAGAACAAGTTTGTTTCGGTAAGTGGGCCAAGATCACCCGAGGTCATCTAGGGGTCATCTGAGGTCAAATTAGTAAAAACTGTCGTATGGGCATGAAACTTGGTGGGTACAGTCAACTTTTAGAGTCAAATTTTTGGACGGTCATTTTGGGGTCATCCGGGGTCACCCAGGGGTCACCTGAGGTCAAAAAAGTAAAAAATGGCCATGAAACGTGGTGGGTACAGTCAACATTTAGAGCCAAATTTTGGATGGTCATTTCGAGGTCACAAGGGGTCATCTGAGGTCAAATTAGTAAAAACTGTTCTATGGTCATACAACTTGGTGAGTACTGTCACCATCAGCCAGGTAATCGCGACAGCCGAGAACCGCCAAATACGGGTAACCGCCTAGTACATAATATTTATTTATGGCTACAATAATTATTATTCAACGTTTGAGATATATGAAGTAAATTGCTCTTTTTTAACATAGGTATCAGTTAGATCATGTTGTCGTGGTAGGGCAGTATTATTTAAATCTCATTGTCATATTCTAATTGCATCTTTGTATCTATCTTGGTTACCGTAAATAAAGATGGGGTCTGATGGACCATGACTGTATGGTGTTTTTTTTTCCTTCTGACCAGGCCCAAGTACAGGTGAATAAAAATGGGAAAAGGGGAAATGATTACCCTTCTCTATGCAGCATCCCACCAACCCAAGAACATTGGGATTTTCAACACTTGCAATTCTTTCAGCAGGTTATTCTTTTCTATCAATGATGCATTTTCTATAAAAAGTTGAAAAAGCATACAAAATATGATATTAAAATATAATGCATATTTCAATTTGACAACAGGTATTATATACATGTTAAAGGTAGGAAACAGTTTTTACCATTATGTTGCGTATCGTTGAATAAAAATAAGTTTTTTTGAAAATACGGACGACACTGTAGAATACATTGTGCACATGCGACCCAATACTACTACTACTACTACTACTACTACTACTACTACTACTACTACTACTACTACTACTACTACTACTACTACTACTACTACTACTACTACTACTAATAATAATAATAATAATAATAATAATAGAATGATAGCGTTATCGATTGATTATTCTGTAAATCTATCAGTAGAATGGTTATCATCGCGACGCAACTCGGCTCTGCAGTCAGCACAATAAATTACGTATTTCTGCATTTAAGGGGTACTACACCCATTGATTTTTTTTTTGCATTTTTTTGCATTTTGTGAAGAAATTACAAAAAAAAATTGGACAAAGTGGTATGCAAAATGAAGGGGCAAATCTTCTCGTTTTATTGGTGGCATCGATATCAACGTAGCTTACATGCTTTTAAAAGTAGAAGCCAAAAGGTGGTACATCACTGATGATTTAAATTCACTTCATTTTGGAAAGCTTAATATCAACGGATCGTTAAAATTTTGGATATGTGTTGCTAACACGTTAGGGAAATAAAGTTGATATGTAAAATGGGAATAAGTGGTTCCTGATTTCTTGTATGACTTCATGAACTTGGTGCTCCACAACTATCAAAAAAGGAACTGGTTAAAATGCTTCTATTTTCAATGTTGAGCTATATTTTGTATTTTTAACTTGCGACATTATTTCACTGAAACTTAATTAAGCCATAGGTAACAGGTTACCACAGCCATACTACAGCAATGTTGAAAAAAATTGTATTTCTTGTCACCTATACCACCATATTGGGTAGTTTTCCGTAAGCTTAACTTTTGTGATTTTGGTAACTATTTTATATTTATTTGTGAAATCCATCTCAACTAGGCATTCTAAATTGTACTCACCATTTACATCCCAAGGTATATTAGTATATCCACCTTGCACTTCTCGATATATATCCAGTTAAAGACAGAATATCAAAATTATTCCTCATGATACATTTTGTATCACAGACTCTCATATGTGTATTCAAAATTGATGCTTAAATTTGACCTGAACCAATTGACCTATAACCTGACATACGGTGACCTAATAGCCTTTTCTTCTCCTAACAACACATCAATAACAACATCAATATCAAATTGACTAATGACTATGCATCTATTGTGTAAGTGTTTATTTAATTTATTCAGTGTTATATATTTTGCAAGCACCACTAGATTTTCTATAGAGAGTATAACAAAGGATTTAATGTATTCTATTCATGTACCCTACTTGAACATGTTGAAAAGAATAAATTATGGTTTGTTATGAAACACGCATCTGAGTTACCAGGATACGGTAAACAAAAAATATATAGGGCTAAAATGACTTACTATACAATGGTTTAAAAGCAATAAAAACAATCACGCTGATTGGCTGATCAATGCACTTGACAACAGGCCGGTTGACCCATTGGTCTTCGGCGCGGCGCGTAGTAGGCGACCTTGTCACTTCTACGCGATCGCAATTCACCAGCGCGTACCCGGACCACGGAAGTTTAAAGAAAACAACTTTACAATATATGGACAAATATGCAAAGTTCGGGTACAATAGGATGATCCCCACATGACCTCCAAAGAGTATTAATTGCGACCAACATTATGAACTGAAGACAAGTGTCTTAAAAAGTTCAGACTATAGCCATAGTTATGTTATAGCTATAGTTATTTTACGTCATCACACTTTTGGTTCGTTCTCAAATAAGAATCTGTTTTAGCCACTCTATTTACAGTACCTTTGAGTGTCTTAACAGCCAACTTAGCGCCATCTGCTTCAGCTAACAAGACGCACCCAAACTGTCCGCTGCCGAGTTCCCTGACAATATGAAGCTTCTCTCTTGGGAAGACAAAATCTTCATTAAGATTGCCCAAATCTATATTGGTTGCTGTGGTGTCTATCGTTTCATCAACATTATACAAAACGTCATTGAATGAAACACCACCTGTTACATCTGTAATTTCTGAAAATGATAACAACCAGAACGCTTGTAACTCGCTGGCTATTGTTATACAAGGCCCATTCAGTCGCACTGGACAAGATCGAATTTGGTATTGGAATGAGCTAAATTGTCAACTACACCTTTTCAATTTAAAAATAAATATCTCGGCTAAATGAAAAGCAATAGTTCCAATTTTTCAGAATATTTCAGAAGAAAGCCACAATGCTTTATACTATTATATTATTTTAATCCTGGTATTAAACTTACATAACAATAGAGGGTGGTCAGTAGCATTCTGGGTGATAAGCAAATTAAGGAAACTGTATGACGTAATTAATTTTTGATTTGCTAGATTAATCCTTACCATGAAATAAAACATTCATTGCGATTATTTGATATCATACTTTATATATTATAGGAAAATCTCTTACGTTTAAAAATGTGCCTTACTTTTTTCATAACGATGAGTTGTATCCAACGCTATATTAACGTCTGGTTTTCTTTGCCTCTTTAACCTACGACGGACAACCACAACTACTATTATCACAATTACGACAAGAGCAAATACTGCAATGGTGATGCCAATAATGACTATAACGTGACAGAGAAACAAGAGGAAGAACAAACACAAAAAAAAAACAATTTAAAAAAATATGCTTTTATAATAATAATTATCTCATTTGTAACCTATTAAGCCATTTTTTTTTTTTACCTTTCACAGGTCTCAAAACTTGAAAATCTTCACTCGATTGGCTTTCGTGGTATTGTGTTAGAATGGTTCAGAAATTATCTAAGCAACAGAAAACAATATGTTTATTATAATTCTTATGAATCAGAATCAGACGATATTATATGCGATGTTCCACAAGGATCAATCCTGGGTCAACTTCTATTTATACTCTATGTCAATGATATAACCAATGCATCTAAAGTACTCGAATTCGTCCTTTTTGCAGACGATACCACCATTTTATACTCCCATAAAAACGTAGAACGCCAGACAAATCTTGTTAATGAAGAATTAAAGGAAGTAAGCAATTGGTTTAAAGCTAATAAATTGTCAATTGATGCTACCAAAACAAATTACATGATACTTGGCACACCCAAAATGACATCGATAGATCAAGACCTGCAAATCACACTAGATCATGCGACTTTAAAAAGAGTTCATCAAAATAAATTCCTTGGTGTACTAATAGACGAATGTCTTACTTGGAAATGTCACATAGATAAAATGTCGGTGTCACGAATAAATTGAAACATTTTGTTCCAAATCGTATTTTATTTACACTTTATTGTACGTTTATACTGCCTTGTTTGAATTATGGGGTACTTTTATGGGGAAATACGTGTAAAACTTACTTAAATAAAATGGTAGAAATTCAAAAATGGGCTATAAGAACGGTGGCAAACGGTAGAGACCACACATCACCATTGTTTGCTATACATAACTACAAGACACGATATGTAAATGACCTAAATCTAACCAAAAATAAGAAAGTCTTTTCTGATCATGCCATACGTACAAGAGGTCCCATTCTTTGGAAAACTTATCTCTAAATATAATTGATCTTTTCCGTGAGCACTCCCCCTTCCACTGTCTTTTGGATATGTTATGTGATGTTGATTTGTTTGGTTAATTTCATTTGATTTTAGGTAAAGGCTAACTTCCAGCCTTTTCCTACATATGTACCGTGTTTGTATATATTATTTTTTATGTAATGTTTTTGATTTTTATGGAAAATAAAATATGAATGAATGAATGAATTCAACTAAATTCAGATTTAATTCAAACACTTGTTTATTACTATAGCATCGCTCTCTTGAGTTCGAGCCCCTGTATGTGAGTTCTACTTTTACTAAAAATAAAGAGTAAAGGGGACAATCCAACGGACTGAGGCATCTATTTATCTATTGTGTCCGATTTGAGTGCTGACATAATGGAAAATGTTGCCAATCAATACCCATTCGAGTGTACATTCAACGTCCCGTTTTCGAAATTGGGTGTCTTGCGTTTGGTAGGTGTGAAATACATATCTGACAAGGCGTTGTAATGGCAGCTACATTAAATCTCCTCGGGACGGACCTATGTTTACAGGCAGGGATGCCCATCTCTCTTTTGAAGCGATTGGATTGGGCCAGAGTGCAACATATGTTTCTTTTATAAAAGCCAAAATGTACGATCGCATATTATGAAAACTTTTTTGTTGCTATAATGTACATGTATTTGTAATGTTTATAC
Source organism: Amphiura filiformis (assembly GCF_039555335.1). Classification (NCBI taxonomy): domain Eukaryota; kingdom Metazoa; phylum Echinodermata; class Ophiuroidea; order Amphilepidida; family Amphiuridae; genus Amphiura; species Amphiura filiformis. Next base: position 55,249 of record NW_027305568.1, on the reverse strand, counting down.
ATATCTTAACTTACACCTAAATGGAATTAGCTAAATTCGTACTATTTGCAGGAACAGAGCAAGCAATGTTCCACATAAAGTCATAATTTACACATCAGTTCTCCATAGAACTACGCGTTAATAGGCTAAAATAGCCAGTGTTTTTTCTTTTTCAAGTTACCTCGTTATTTCTGCATTAAATGAACAGAACCCCTTTTCTGACAGTTACTACTAGCATTATTTCAACCGACAGTTTGGATAAAAAACAAAATAAACTTAAAACGTGACGGAAATCGTATATCGCGTATTTCAAACTACAACGCGAACGCACGACCTTGGATACAATGCTAACCAATCACGAGTGCATTCCCAGACAAACGAGCACCTAGACCAGTGACTTTGACTCGCGTAGTGAAGCGGACACTGCTTAGCAACGACTTTGACACGGACGCATACCTGGGCGCAAGCAAGCAGATATGTTCGCGTCTACGGAACATGTTGTATTTGATGCGAGCGATAATGGCGCTGGAATCACACAAACCAGCGCGCCTTTCTCTCCAGTCGCGTGTACAGAACATGTTGCATTTGACACGAGTGATAATGGCGCAGCAATCACGCAAAGCGCGTCTTTCTCTCCAGATATGAACGCTTTTTTCTCCGCGTCCGACCAACCGACCAAAATCACCTTGGATACGTGGCTTCACCTACTGCCCTGGTTAGGGATGGGCACTCATAGGTCTAGGTGGTATGTCTATGAGTGCGTTGGCATGGTTGGATTCACTTCCGCGATACTCACACACAATCGCACACGCTGGCGTATATCGCGCAGTGTACGCAAAAATTCGTCACGCTATTGAAAGTTCATTCAATTGGAATTCCCTCAGCCGAATTCCTACTGAAGACATAAATCATCTACACATGTCAGATGTATAGGCCTATATTGTATTAGCAAATATCCACAAAAGCATTCATTATAAATTTATTTTGATGATTTGTCATATTTTATGCCATATATTATATCCTTAAAACTAACCGGTGGATTTGCGAACAATTTGTCGACATAAATGACGTTATTTTTAGTAATATGCAGACGAATGGCCAAATTACCTGTTGTGATAAATTTATCTGTACAAATTGTCGCACTCTGAGTGACATATGGTACGGTATATTTGCAACCCTGCTGTGGATATGTGAACAATTTGTCGACATAAATGACGCTTGCGGAGAAATTATTAGAAAAAAAGGGTTTTTTTGCCTAGGCCTGTCCTAGGCCTATGCTAGGTATGATCATCAAATTTCGAAGTAGCCTTTTTAGCACTTTTTTTGGTCTTGGTGACAACCCTGCAAGTAGGATATTTCACATTGAAATTGTTTTGTTTAGAAAGGTGATTATTTAACTTGGGCAAATGTATTTTTCCCAATTCTGTGACCATCATTGATGGTACCTTACAATGAATACCTGTACAAAAAGCAAGTACCCATTATGCAACATTTTACAGCACAGCAATCAATTTTACAGAAAAGAGATTTTATTTGAAAAAATCTTACTATCACTGTATGATAACTTCTGCTGTATAAAGGTGTACCAATTGACACTTTTTGACTTTCAACCTTAAGTTTCTGGTGTCCAAATTTCATTTTTTTTGTATTTCCTACACAGTTATTAAACTATTTCTGTGGTCACAAGTTGGGAGTTGAAGGAGGCCCTCTATTATATATAAGCATCCGGGGCTCATGATACGTGATTATAGCCTAGTTTCCTTGTGTGTAGCCTCAGTACGAAGGCTACAGCATCAATGTATTGAAAAATGCAGGGTCCATCGATCATGTCAGTAAATGAATAGGGCCTAGGCCTATTTTCTTTTGGGGCTGATTATTCGGACTACCACCCGGCATGCAGGTATTCCTACATTAAATACAACAGAATTATTACCATTGCAAGATGGCTTCAAGCTAGCATTTCAAGTGTCTCTTATAAGCTAATAACAAATGGTGCCCGCTGGAATCTCTTGAGGCATTGTCTTTTTTAAAGACATTTCTTGTTTTAGCTTCGTTGAATTTGGATAATTTGGTGATGGAACCATTCCGAGGATATAATCGTTGATTCTCAGCATTTAAGGACATAAATCAGGCATGATTCTTCTTTTGGCCGGAGAAAGGTACGAGAATTGTAAATGTGTAAACTTTGTTTTATTTGGTTGGCCCTATTATAACCCATTTTACCTAGGCCTACATGTCCCTTAACTTCGGCGGCGAAATAAAAGCCACGACTTCAACTTCCAGTCCCCCTTACAAATCCAAAATAAAACCTAACACTCTCATTCCCTTTTCAAATAATCGCACTCTAAAGTTTACACTTACACGCATCAAAGTGTTATAAACACTAACGATATAAACGATTTCTTAAACGCCATGTTTAAATTTTAAACATTGTCAGTGTTTAGAGTTAAAAAGTCCTCAAACGTTCGAAATGTGTAGTTACTACATATATTACAAACCATTTTACCTTCATGTCCCTGTACTTCGAGGGCAAAAAAACAACAAAAACAACAACAACACCCCCCAAAAAAAAAAAAGAAGAAAAACTTCGCCGCCTTCGACGCGAAATAAAAGCTCCGACCTCAACTTCCAGACCCATGGAGTATCCGTAACATTATGAAAATTAATTATCGGATAGGCCTACTGATCATGCTGATCGATATTCAAGCATGCCAAAATACCGTCAGATGAAACAAAATACAGCTTGTACGAAAGCCAAATAAATATTATACAGAAAATAGACCTACTGTGGCTTTTATCATTATTAAACATGCCCAAAGCAAACAATTAAAAAATAAACAGATTCATAGGCCTAAATGCATTGATACAGAATGTAGCAATATGTTGCCCAAATAACAAATTATACGTAGGACCTACTCCCCATTCCAGAAAATACAGAACTATTTTTTTTTGGATTAAAAATATATTATCTAGTTTTGCCAAATGAAACATAGCTTAATATCCTAGGTTATACATGTAGTCCTAACTGGTAATGAAAGTCAAATTTTAATTGTTGGTCAATATTTGGAAATAAGGGCCAAAAACATGCGATTTTAGGGTGTTTTTCGACCTTTTTCGTATTCTGTGACAGTCAGGCCCAAAGACTTGAACAAAGACAAATTTCGAGTTCATGCATTCTAATATTTGGAAAACACATTTTCCAATCTTTTTAATATCCAATTAGCAAAAATGACATGTGATATTAAAATTATGCTTTCCAGACTTGATTACATTCTTGCTTCCAGTAACCTGGCAAACAATGTTAAATCATCTAATATCATTTCTGGTGTTAGCTCTGATCACTCGATTGTTACAGCTAAAATTTCAACTGATGTCCATGCAAGAGGAAAGGGCTATTGGAAATGTAACTGCTATTATTTGAGACATGACTCAGATTTTGTTGATTTTATTAAATCAAAAATTACTGAGTTTAAAAATATCCATAGTCAATCTCCTGCAAACCCGAACATCATTTGGGACAGTTTGAAATGTGTCATTACAGGCCATTGTATTGAATATACCAGCAGAAAGAAAAAGGAACGAAATCAAGTAAAGTCTAATCTTCTAAAAGATATTGACAAAGTGAGAAAGGACATTTCTGAATTTTCTAATATCAATAATGATGTTAATCTTGATGTCTTGGTTGAACGACTTAGTTCTCTGGAAAGTGATTTAAATAATATTATTGATCAAGAGACTGCTGGGCTAGTTGTCAGATCTAGATTAAAGTGGGTTGAGCATGGTGAAAAGAGTACCAGATATTTCTGCAATCTTGAGAAGCGCTCCTCAGAGAAAAAGGTCATCCGGAATCTTATGAAGGAAAACGGTACCATTCAAACTGATCCTGTTAACATTTTGAAAGACCTTCATGGTTTTTATGATGATCTTTATACTTCTCGCTCTACTACAGCATCAGACCAAGCTGCAAGTACTTTTCTTGATCAGCTTGAAATTCCTCAGCTGTCTGAAGAAAGTAAAGAGAATTTGAATAGACCTGTTACAAAAGCTGAACTGCTTTTGAATTTGAAATCTTTGTGCCATAACAAAGCACCAGGTTTAGATGGCCTCCCAGTGGAGTTTTACATCGTCTTTTTAATGATATTGCTGATATGTTAATTGCATCTTTTAATTTTTCCTTTGAACAAGGCCTTTTGTCTCTTTCCCAAAGAAATGGTGTTGTTACTTTGCTTCCTAAAAGGACCGTGATCCTATTTTTGTTAAAATTACCGTCCTATTTCCTTATTGACGACTGATTATAAGCTTATTGCAAAGACCATGGCTAATCGTCTCAAACTTGTTCTTCAGGATCTTATTCATGATGATCAAACTGGTTTCATGAAGGGTAGGAATATTGGTTGTAACATTCGTAACATTATTGATTTGATTGAATATTCCGATATGAATAATATCCCAGGGTCTATTGTCTTGTTAGATATAGAAAAGGCTTTCGACAGCGTTGAACACAGTTTCTTATTTCAGGTTTTAAGTCGGTTTAATCTTGGGGATAATTTTATTCAGTGGGTCAAAACTTTTTACAATTGCCGGAAAAGTTATGTTATCAATAATGGTTTTCTCAGCAATCCTATTGACATGTCTCGTGGAATTTTTCAAGGCTGTCCTATTTCACCCTTTTTGTTCCTTTTTGCCATTGAAATTTTGGCTATCGCAGTTCGCAGTAATGAAAAAATAAAAGGTCTTAAAGTGGGTAACATAGAAAAGAAGATTAATTTGCTGGCTGATGATACCACTTGTTTCTTACAAGGGGATTTGGAATCTTTCCAAATTCTCTTCAACATCCTTGATAAATTTGCTTCCTTTTCAGGTTGCAAAATCAATATGTCAAAATCTGAGGCCATTCATATTGGCAGCTTAAAAGGTTCTGATTTCCATCCCTTTGAAGATATTGGGCTGAAGTGGAAGACAAACACCTTTAAAACCTTAGGTGTTAATTTTTCTCTTAATACACATGCTCTTTTTGAGCTCAACTTTACCCCTAAACTTCATCAAATTGAGCAAACACTCAATTGCTGGAGGAGTAGATATTTATCTCTCTTGGGAAAAGTTACAGTTGTAAAATCCCTGTTGTTACCCCAGCTCTTGTATCTCTTTTCTGTTCTTTGTATAAACATTCCAAAAAGTTTTTTCAAGAAACTGAATAGTATGTTTTATAAATTCATTTGGAATGGAGGGAATGACAGAGTTAAGAGGGATGTCATGTGTAATGATTATGATAATGGTGGTCTTCGGATGATTGACCTTCTTGTGTTCTCACAGGCTCAAAAATTTGTGTGGGTTAAGCAGCTGCTTGATCCTAATTATTCTAGTTTTTGGAAATCCCTTGAACTTTCTGTTTTATCTTCTTTTTATCCAGATTATACTGTCTTGTTGAAGACAGATGCTCCAGATTGTGTTTTAAATACCCTGTCAAATTGTCAGCTAATTGAGACTATCAAATTATGGTATTTATACAAATGCAAGATGAAGGAAAAATTAAACTGGTCTGATTTCCATCTCCAGGACCCAATTTGGTGGAACAAAGATGTTCGGTTAAAAACAAAAAGTTTTTCTTTTACCCTACTTGGGATGAAAAAGGGATCCATTGCATTTCAGATCTTTATATGGGTCACAATTTAGTTAAAACCTTTGAAGATTTGGTTTTAGAATTTGATATTTCCATTAAAGACAGGAGAAAATACAATTATTTAATGAATGGGATTTATTTGGATTGGTTCCAGAACCCTAAGAACATTCAAGAAAACATTTTTGATACTATTTCTGCTTCGCTTTTAGATGCAGAGAAGGTTTCAAAACATGCCTACTCAACTCTTAGGAACCAAGCCACTGTTGAAGCTGAAAACAAATGGGTTGATTGTCTCGATGTGTTTGATGAAATTGAATGGAACTGTGTGCATAGTAGCAATTTTAAATGTACTATTGAAACCCAGTTACGCTCTTTTTTTTATTTTAAAGTTTTTCATAGGGCAATTTGTACAAATAATTTTCTTCACAGAATTGGTAGGGTGGATTCACCCAATTGTTACTTTTGTAATGAATTGCCCGAAACAATTTTGCATTTATTTTGTGAATGCAAGAATGTGTCTCCCATGTGGGATGAACTATGTTTTTATATCAACAGTGTCACTGGGGATTCTTTTACATTTTCCAAATTTGATAAAATGTTTGGTATCAGGGATACCTCAGAACATGACCTTTGTATTAATTTCCTTTTTCTGTGCCTTAAATTTTACATTCATAAGTGCAGATTTAAACAGACTAACCTTAGTTTCAATGCCTTTCTGAATATGGTCAAATTGAAGCAGAAAATTGAGTATAAAATTGCTGAAAGTAAAGGTAAACTGCGGCTCCATTTCAAAAAATGGACCATTGATCTTGAAGCATCTTAAATTGTTGTCATTTTCTTCAATTATTTTCAAACTGATTATGGCAGGATCAAGATGGGTGTAACCAAGTAATGTGTGCACTTGTTTGACACAAGACTGGTGCTTGTGTTTTGTTTGTAAGAGTGAACGTTCTCTTTGTCCATCGTCTTTGTCTCTTTTGTGATTGTCCTTTGTACCTGTTCTTAAAAATTTTGACTATAATATTATATTTTAATTCATGATCGTTGGGAACTGGTGGCCCATTTTGTATGTTTTTTCCCTCCACCAGTTCCAAGAACAGGGAATAAAAACTTCAAAAAAAAAAAAAAAAAAAAAAATTATGAGCCAACTCTTAGCCTATACTCAAGATTTTGAATGCTTAGACTTGTGTCAAGTCTTACAATTTTGTCACTACAATTGTAAGAAAACATGCAAAATTGCAAGTTTTACCTCAAATTGACCAAATATTGAAATTTGACTTTTATTGCCAGTTAGGACTAGCTAAAGGATTAGGATTTAGCTATGTTTCATTTGGCAAAACATGACAATATTTTTTTTTTATTCAAAAAAAAATAGTTCTGTATTTTTCTGGAATAGGAGTAGGGCCTAAGCCACTGAAAACGTAGTATAAAAATATAAAGAAGAAAAAATGTTATAAAAGCAGTAACATGTTTAACTTCCCTTTTTACCTAAATTGGGCGTGGAAAGAAAAGTCCAAAAAATTAAAAGTATACGGGTCTAATAAATGAAGCCTAAAATAAGTATTTTCCAAAGTGAGGGTAAAAACATATCTTGCATAATAAGTACAACTTAGCCAACGATTTAACCTGCCCGTTATGATCTTGCCTTGCTTTTCACAGATTGCATTGTAAATTTATGTTTAAGGGCTCGGATAGCGACGTTTTCACGTATTTTTTGTGGGACCTGAGAGCACATCAGACACATCGAATTGCCATTTGAATATGAGGAATGTCCTTTTTTTTTTAATTCGCGATATAATACACATTTTATAGCAAATTATTACAAATTTAGAGTTTTGAAATTTAAAAGTCCTCAAATTAATTGTATAAATCTAACGATATGCACTTAAAGAGTAAGAAGTTTGGGTGAACAGCATACGTCCATCATATGAAAATTTTGACCTTCATTATTGAAGATAATAGCTCAAAACACTAAACAAAATGTAGGTCTTTTTGGAAAATTGTTTATGTTCAATATGAAAGTTCAAAATTTTCAATTGATGGTCGGCTTTTCATCCCAGCTACATACAGTTTATTTACATGTCATTAGATTTATAAAGTTTACTTCGAGGACTAATAATTTGCTATAAAATGTGTATTACCAGTATCGCGAATTTCACAAAATCAAAATTATTTGATATCAGAAGGACATTCCTTATATACAGCATTCGATATGTCTGATGTGCTTCCAGGTCCCATAACAATACTATGCAAATATTGCTATCCGCTTCCTTAATTGATTGTATTAATGAAAATCATTGTCTTGTTGTTTTTCGTATCATTGTTTTGCATGAATGAAGTAATGATAACAATACTGCACTTTTCGCAAATACTTGCTTTTCGAAAGTGCAATTGTTATTAACACTACATTCGTAAATGCTAGTACTTTTCCCCTGAAAAGTATTTGCGTTTTAGAGAAAAGAGAAAGGCATTTACGAATGGCGTGTTATTGTGATCATCGCTCCATTCGTGGAAAATAATGGAGCGGTAAAACAATAGCGCGACGTCATAGGTGTGTATTAAATGATAGCAAGAAATGGAAATCGCCCCACAGGAAAGATTTTAATCGTGTAATTGATCGCCACATCTTATGGATTCGCATTATCCTCCGGCGGAACTGTCAAACTGTCAATGACAACGTCTACTAGTGGACTGGTTTTTAAATCCACTCTCATCAAACTAATCAAAACTGTAAACTACAATTTTATCCAAAAAATCAACAGAAGAAATACTAAATATTGCAACGATGCTTACCGATCGAGTCGCCTTGATGGTGTATTTCCGATCATTTTGCAACGTGATTGAAAAATATTTCCAAGACGCGAGTATCGCAGGCCCGGTAACCTGGATAAAATTTAACGCAATCAATCGTCCAATCCTAGTTCACCTGAGTGATCACGTGGTTTGCCGAATGAAGCCGAATGAACGGTATCGGTGTCGGAACAAGGATTGTTACTTGTAAACAAATTGTTTCGCCGGCACGTTTCAAGAAATTAAATTTACGATCTTTTGATAATTAGTTAGGGATTGTTTTATTTTAACCTCTGGCATGAGAGATTGAGAATGTGGGTTAAAGATAAGCCACTCTGTGTTCTCATTTTGCAACTAAAATAGGCTTCTCATAAAGCTTAAATTTGCGGGTCATTATGCTGGCCATCCATGTATTTGAAACATGGCGGATATACCAAGCACCCTCATTACGTTCGGGTCTGTGAGGGTGCTCGACCAGGCCAGGTGGTGTATGACGTGCAGTCCCTAAATTCAGTAAATTTTCATCGTCAACCGTGTAATTGAATGGGATTATTTTGAAATTTTAAAACGCTTGAAATATCACAAATACGCCTATGTTGATAAATAATATAAAATACAAGCTAAAACCGTTGGGGTTCGATAATGAACCCCACAAACCTAACCGAGTATATGGAAAATGCCATACGGCCGGGCGGTTTCAGAGGTTGCCGGCTCGATCATGTCATCCGCCGCCTGGACCAGGCATTGCATAACCCATAAAAATAAGCTTATCTTTACTGTGTATTGTTTGTACGCGCTACGCAATGCAATATTGAATATTATTTAGAGCTCGAGGTGATGAGATTGACTCATAATGATAACATGGATAAATGATCATCATCACATAATCATGCAGACATGAAATTGATGAATGAATTAGTCCAGGACTAGGCTCATCCCCCACTACATACAAGGTTTGACACCATATAGGTAGTTGGTATGGACCCTCTAGATCACTGCTAGGTAGGTAGTGGACTCAAATTGTGGTATCACTTTTTTTTACAGGTCATTTTATGTATGGACGTATAATCGCATAAATTCACCAAAAATATGACAAAATTAAGGGGTAGGGGAAATATAAACTCCAAGAACTCAACTTTTACTCATAATAATTAATTTATTTTGGTATGAATATGTAGCTAATTGATTTGTTCTAAGTGCCTAGTATTATTTGAAAGCAAACCTAGGTTTCATTTGATCATGAGTTGAAGTGGCCAGTCCATACATTAGTGAAAAATCAGAATTTTCACAACAATGCGTAGGTGGGTGTTTTTGAGACATTGGCTTCAAATTTTACTATTTTCAAAATTAATTAAGTTTCCATTTTTTAATTTTGTTTTTAATATCAAGCATATCTAGGCAAACTTTGATGTTCTGGTTCAAATATTTATGTATGTGCATGTTTGCTTGCATGTTGGTTTGTGTTGTGTGGGTTTGGGATAGGTGTGTGTGGGTATGGGGGGTGTGTGCGGGGTGTGTGCGGGGGGTGTATAGGGTTCAGGGTTGGGGTGTTTTACATGTCTTAATATGTCACTCGGCTGAACTATATAAGTTCTATTTTACACTTTTGAAAATCGTATGAGGAGGACGGAGTAAAATCGCGCTCCTGTAAATTTTTGATTTACCAGTAAAATCTCTCGTGCTGCTTGTTTTCATACACATCATCTTTTTGGATAGGATTTCCAAGTTTCCCTTGTTAACATGGGAGTTGATTTAGCCACTTGGAGAGGGAGGATTGGTACGTTTGTACAGCCAAGATCCTGGCGCGGAATAGTAGGACTTGATAACGACGGAACCCACGCGGAACCCGGATTATGCTGCCGAATTTTGCTCTGGGGCCTACTGATAGGGCTTTTGTGCTGGGATGGACAGATCATCGGGTATATGGTAGGTGCATACCACGAGACCATGGAATTCTGTTTTGGAATGAATCAGGACACTTTTGACATGATTTACCCACTACATTACAACCCATACAACATGACCATTGCTTCTGTAAAACATTGTACTGTCCATTTACTCTTGCTAAGCAATGATGTCGAGGTCAACCCCGGTCCCAATACTAGGACCAGTACCAACGATTATGCAACTAAAGACGATATCAAAGAAATTAACAACCGGTTAGACAAAGTTCTACAGGGGATTGATAAAGGAAATAAACAATGGGCTGCTATGAATGAAAGAGTGAATGATATAGAGGACCGTGTAGTGGCAAACGAACAAAGCGTGGCTACTGACCATGAAGAGTTACAACGCATAACAGATCGAGTTGGAGCCCTGGAGTCTAAATTGAGCAGTACAAGGGAGGAGCTGGTAAAAGCCCAAGAAAATACAAAGACATTACAAAACCAAGTTAATTCCCTAGAAGATAGAAACAAAAGAAACAATCTTATATTCGCAGGTATACCACAAGACCAAAATAATGAATCATGGGAAACGAGTGAGGAAAAAGTAAGAGGTGTAATACGTTCCCAAATGAAGATCGATCCAACTGGCATTGATATTGAACGCGCTCACCGTATCCCAAATGGGCCTACTCAGAATGGATCTAAACCAATTATTGTCATGTTCTCAAAGTACAAAGATAAAGAAAGGGTCTTGAGTAACTCATATAAGTTGAAAGGGTCAAATATCTATGTAAATCAGGATTATTGCAAAAATACCCGTGATGTTCACAAAATCCTTCGTGAAAAAAGAAATGAAATCAAAAACGATGTCAAGAAAGCTGAAATCAAATACAAAAAACTAGTTGTTACTGATCATGCAGGAAATGTTGCTTCATTTCATTATGATGAAGAAAGTAAGGAGGTCGTTTCTAAATAGGGGTCTGCCCATGGCCCTTTAACTGGTAAAACTAGCTTTGTGAAAAAAACACTGAACTTCATTGCTTGGAATGTAGATGGACTGTTCTCAAAACTTGATAATGCTGACTTTATTGAAAATTGCTTGAATTATGATATTATTTGTTTCGTGGAGACATGGACCACTGATGTAAAAGATTATGTGAATTTTTTGCCTGGTTATACATTATACGATACTCCTGGTAAGAAACCTCGTTTTGGTCGTACATCTGGTGGTGTTATGGTTTATGTCAAAAATGATATTGCTGAAGGTATTAGTAGAATTTCTACCAATCAGGAGGATTGTATTTTTCTTGTGTTATGTAAAACCTTTTTTGGTACAGATAAAGATATCATTTTGGGTACTGTGTATATTCCGCCTGTAAACTCCACTCGTCACTCAATTAATTCCAAAACTAGTATTGATACCTTAGAAGATGCTTTGAACATTATTCTTGTTGACTACCCTGATGTAAATATTATGCTTTGTGGTGATTTTAATGCTCGTACAGGTCATGAACTGGATTATATTGAAAATGATTCTATTGACTTTATTGTTGACACCAATGATGTCTATGATGAAGATGTATTTGTTATACCCCGAGAATCTAAAGATTCTATTGTTAACACATACGGCCGCAAGTTGCTCTCTTTATGTAAACTGTTTAATATCCACATCCTGAACGGGCGTAGTGAAGCTGATGCTATGGGTGAATACACCTTTATTGGTGCGAATGGATCTAGTGTTATTGATTATGCAATTGTATCTACTAATATGTTCAATAACATTTGTTATTTTGAGGTAGTAGCAAGAGTTGAATCGTGTCATTTACCAATCTGTTGGTCTACTGAGACTAATGTTTATAATCATGCCAGGTCACATCAGGACAAGGACATTACTACACATCATTATACAAAATACAAATGGGATGATCACCACGGCGCTCAATTTAGTAGTAATCTTGAGTCAAACATTTGTCAAGAAATACTTGCAGCGGCTAAAGGTTGTATTGTAACAAATATAGATTTGGCCGTTGAATTGATTACGCAGACGCTCCAGTCTGCTGCTCAAAACATGCTTGTAAATAAAGAAACCCCTCAGAGAGCCGGTTTGAACAAAAATACTTGGTTTGATAATGAATGTAAGAAAACGAAAGCTATGAAGTTTTCTTTGCTCCGTAAATTTAGAAGAACAAATAACATGAGTGATTTTACCAGATACAAAAATGTTAAAAGTGTGTATAAAAGTTTGTGTAAAAACAAGAAATTTCAGTACAAACAAAATCTCCAGCAGAAGTTAGAGAATGTAATTTCTAATCCCAAGCTATTCTGGAATACTGTGAAAAGTATCCTGAGTCCACATAAGACTGTTGCTCAATCCTCGTTGAGTATGGGTGATTGGTATCACCACTTCAAGTGTGTTTTTTAGTCACAATGACCATGTTGAAAATGACATCCACCTAAATGGTGCTGAAAACAATGAGAACTCATACAATGATTTAATGGAGATTCAAGTTGATGATGACCAGGAATGTGATATTGATTTGAATTCACCTATAAGTATGGAAGAAATAACAAATGCCATTTCTTCTTTAAAGCCAAATAAGGCACCTGGGCTAGATGGCCTACCAAGTGAAATTTTTAAACATGTTTCAAGTGATGTTCTAGAACTTATTCATACATTGTTAAATCATTTGTTTAATAACGGTGTTTTTCCAACTGCGTGGAGTAGAGGAATTATTGTACCCATACATAAAAAAGGTTCTATGGAAGAACCTGGTAACTATAGACCAATAACATTGCTTGATGTATTTGGAAAAATTTTTACCTCTATTCTGCATACAAGACTCGCTGATTGGTGTGATCAAAATAATAAAATTCCGGAAAATCAAGCTGGCTTCCGTAAAGGATATTCGACTGTGCATAACATTTTCACATTATACAGTGTCATTCAAAAGAAACTTCTCCGATCAAGAGGAAATGTTATTGTTTATTTGTTGACTTCAAACAAGCTTTTGACTGCGTCTCAAGAGAAAAACTTATGGCGAAATTAATATCCGTTGGAATCAGAGGTAAAATGAAGAACATTTTGACAGGCTTAAACAAAACCGTTAAAGCCTGTATTCGCAAAGGAAATACAATCTCTGAATTTTTAACATGTACTACTGGACTCAAGCAAGGCTGTCTACTTAGCCCATTACAATTTGCTCTTTTTATTTCAGAATTGTCAAACTTTCTTGATAATAACGGTGCTCATGGATTTCAATTGTACCCTGATATCACAGAGATCAACTCACTTTATTATGCGGATGACATTGTTATTATGGCTGATACAGTCGGTGGACTCAAGAAACACATAGCCTCTCTCCAAGAATTTTGTTTGAACTGGGAAATGAAGGTTAACATCAGTAAAACTCAAATCATGATTTTCCGGAAAGGAGGGCGCATTCGAAGACGAAGCTTGGTTTTATCAAAACAATCGCCTTGATGTTGTTAAATCGTACCGTTACCTGGGTATTCAACTGTCTACTGGTAATGCATGGGGCAGAGCGACACGAGCATTGGCTGATCAGGCGAGTAAGGCGTTGAACGCACTTAGAAAAACGATGTCTGCCGTTGGAAATATTTCTTATGACTCATACTTCAAGATATTTGACACAACAATTTTGCCTATTCTTACATACGGCTCTGAAATTTGGGGTTACAAAAAATATGATTGCATTGAAAAAATTCATTTCAAAGCATGTAAACATTTTTACAGATATCTCATAACACTCCCAATATTGCTGCTGTTGGTGAATGTGGTAGACTTCCAATTTATGTTACTTGTATGATTCGTTGTGTTAAATTTTGGTTTCAACTTCTAAATATGGACAATAACAGGTATCCAAAAAAATGCTACCTTATGTTATTGTATCTTGATGACAGAGGTAAATCAACCTGGGTAATGCATGTTAAAAACATTCTTTTAATGCATGGCTTTGGCCACGTTTGGTACAATCAAGGTGTTGAAAATGAATGTCTTTTTATGTACATATTTAAACAAAGACTTGAAGATGTTGCAAAACAAAACTGGTATTCTGATGTAACTTCACTTGATAAGCTACGCACTTATTGCACTTTCAAGTGTCAATTGACTCCTGTAAAATATCTTTTTGATGTAAAACACGCCTCATACAGGCGTTTTTTAGCTAAATTAAGGTGTTCCAGTCATATTCTCAAGATTGAAACAGGTAGAAGACTGAAATTGGATTTGGAGGACCGGGTTTGTGATCTGTGCAGGGATGGGAATATTGAAGATGAATATCATTTTGTCATGGTCTGCAAGTTTTTTGATAAGATTCGTCAAAATATCTTCCATTCAGGTACAGATCCGAACCGAGTCCCCAAAATTCATTTCTCTCATGAGTTCAGATACACCATCTGACATCAGTGGTCTCTCATTATTTGTTTTTCACGCTATGAAACTTCGTGAAATGATTGAATTTATGTAATTATTTCTTCACGTTATTTATATGTCTTCCTCATATGTAATTATTATATTTGTAGTGCAAAGGGCCAAGGGCCTATATGTACAAATAAAATCTAAACTGAAACTGAAACTATTAACAAAATGTGTTTGGTAAGTTGCCATTCATGTAATATTTTGAATATTTATATGTGTGGGGTGAGATCAACCGCTGTTTGTCAGGAAAATAGACTGAATATGTAAAAAAAAAAGTTACTTTTCCACATGTAGCAGCGTGTGTCACAGGATTAAATTGTGCGCCCTGTGTGGCTGCACTGGTTATGTCCTCTTAAGTTTTGATGATTTATATGTCTTAACAGTAATTTTTTTCACCAAAGTTATATCAGTGTGCAGAGCTAAACTCCTAGATCAACCTTATCAACTCTGATGTCGGATGATTCTGCATTTTTGGTGTATTTTGTGATCATATTTTTGTGTATGATGCTACATTTTGGCCTATACTGATAACACACAGTTGGATCGTGGATATTGATTGTTTTCTACTTGACTGGACTCCCACACACATATGGCTAAACTACTATTATATCCTTTTGTTGTGCTGCAATGACTGGTATCTCCTATTCAAGAGGAGAGCTGTTGAACATGAATCCTGGTAGAATACGACTACCCAGTGATGTGTATAATACCTTGGTGGACTTGAATATTTGTTCTGTATGTCCAACTAGAAGAGGATGTAGAGCTGGAAGGGATAAGCAAAGGCCTATTTCAGTTATAGTAAATCAGAGACACACAGAGGTAACTGTTGGTAATCCTAGTTCCCATACAGGGCAGAATCTTGACAACTTATGTGAAATACCTCCCCCTAATCATCATGATCATGGACACACAGAAGTAACAGTTGGTAATCACAGTGCCCATACAGGACGGACTCTTGACAATTTACGTGCAATACCTCCTCATAATAAATCAAAACTTAATTTTTGTTGTCTGAATGTACAATCTCTTAGAAACAAAACATCAGAATTTAGTGACCTTGTACTGGAGAACAATCTTGATATTGTTGCAATAACCGAAACCTGGCTATACCCATCTGGTGATGAGATAGCAATTTCTGAACTCACCCCGACTGGTTATACATTTCAACACATCCCAAGATCAAATAGGCGTGGTGGTGGTGTTGGAATTTTGTACAAATCCAACTTAACTGTAAAAATCAAAAGTGATGTCAATTCTTACTCAACATTTGAATCATGTCATGCAGAAATAAGTAGCAACTCAACATCCGTGCACATTGTAGTCATATATCGCCCTGAAAATTATAGTACAGGACGTAGGTGGAATTTTGGGCTATTCCTCAGTGAGTTTGAGAGCCTGATTGATGATTACCTGTTGCAACCATCAGAGTTAATATTTACTGGTGACTTTAACATACGAGGGGTATCAAAAGTTTTAGAAATTGCCCAGAAGTGAAAGCGCTATATCAATGAAATTTTGTCAGTGCAATCACTGGTCCTTATGTACATTATGGTCCAAAATGGTATCATAGATATGATTACTTTTTTTACAGGTGGCACTAGATGCCAATAACCTGCTGCCCCAGTTACTGCGCATAAACTGCAAGAATGAAAATTGAGGCAAGCAGCATTATTAAGATCCTGCTTTTGAAGGGTTGCAGTGCCTAGAAAATTGATGATGAAATGAAAGTTATCTTCGGTGGTGATTGTGATATGTCACTGTCGCTTTTTGGAAAAGGAATTTTTATTTTATCACAGATTTTCTGGGCATTGTAACCCTTAAAATGGAACTTAATCATGCTGCATGCCTCAATTTTCTCCATTTTGCTGGTTTTGCGGTTACATAGGCAGGTAGTGACATCTAGCTCCTGTAAAAAAAGTAAACATACTTATGAGACCATTTTGGACCATAATGTACATAAGGACCATTGATTGCACTGACAAAATTTCATTGATATAGCTCTTTCACTTCTGGGCGATTTCTAAAACTTTTTGATACCCCCTCGTACATGTTGATGATTTGACTGACAGTGAAGCAAATCGGTTTAAGTCTCTGTTGTCCTCGAATGGTCTTTTTTCAGCACATCACAGAGCCCACACATAGACAAGGCCATTGTCTTGATTTGCTTATTACTCGTGAAAATGCACAATTAGTATCCGATATTTATCTTCATCCTGGTTTGTCATGGCATTATGCAATTATGTGTACATTAAATCTTCAAAGACCTCAAGCTCCTTCTGTGTCTATCACCACACGTCGTCTCAAAGCAATTGACATCAATGCCTTTCGCGCTGACTTAAGTTCGTCCTTAGCTGAGATTGATTTTGCAACTATGGATATTGAATCTTGTGTTGAAAATTACAGTCTTGCCCTTAGTGGCCTCCTGGACAAACATGCCCCATCGCGAACGCGAACTGTTAGGTTGAGACCAAATAGTCCATGGTTTCATGAGGGCATCCGGATAGCGAAACAAAAGGAGACGGCTTGAGCGCAAGTGGAGAAGTACAAAGCTTGAAGTTGATTTACAAATGTACTGTGAACAAAAGAACACTGTAAATAAGTTAATTGAACAGGCTAAAATAGAGTACTACTCAGGTCAAATCAATGAGAAAGCAGGTGATCAAAAACAGTTGTATAAGGTTGTAAATGATTTGTTGCAAAAAGCACAAAACCTGTGCTTCCACAGTGTGAGTCTGATGATGCTCTTGCCGAGCAATTCTCTGAGTTCTTCAGTAAAAAGATAGTGGATATACGTAATACTTTTCCTAGCAAATGTACTGATCCATTTTCATGTGAGAATTAATCAAACACCACTGTTTATCTTACTAGCTTTAAACCTGCCAGTGAAGTTGAAGTCCGGGATATTATTTGTAAGTCACCATGTAAAACCTGTGAGTTGGACCCTGTCCCAACATCACTGGTCAAAGAGTGTATTGATGACTTTGTTCCTCACATTACCTACATCGTAAATAAATCTTTTGCTGAAGGTATTTTTCCAACCACTCTCAAGACTGCATACATTAGACCCCTGTTAAAGAAAACTGGTTTGGACAAGGAAGTCCTATAAAATTATAGGCCTGTAGCCAATCTGGAGTTCTTAGGAAAGACAATCGAGCGTGTTGTATCGGCTAGACTGAGTTTGGTTATAAATGAAAATAATCTTTCCGATGGGTTTCAGAGTGCTTACAGGCCAAAACACAGCATTGAGACCGCTCTATTGCGTGTTGAAAATGATATTTTGGCTGCTATGGATGAGGGAAACGTAACCGCTCTCATCCTTTTAGATTAAGCGCGGCATTCGATACCGTGGACCACAACATTTTGCTAAGCAGACTTCGTGATTTTATTGGCTTGAGAGGTAATGCGCTTGCATGGTGTCAATCATATCTGAGTAACAGGCCAGAGTATGTTCGCGTTGGGAACTCCTCCTCCACTCCAGTTGTTCATGATTATGCAGTCCCGCAAGGGTCAGTCCTTGGACCCCAATGGTTCACCATTTATACCTATCCAGTTCATAAGATAATCCTCAAATACAAATTACAGTATCATGTATATGCTGACGATACGCAGTTGTACATGTCTTTCAAACCAACCCAAGAATGTGCTGATCAAACCATTGAGTGTATTGAATCATGCATTTGTGAGATCCGTAAGTGGATGCAGGAGAATTTTCTAAAATTGAACGATGAAAAGACTGAATTTGTTTTAATTGGTTCTCGACAACAGCTGTCAAAAGTTAATGTCCCACATATTACAATAGGAGATTCTGACATCACTCCTTCATTGAGTGCTCGTAATCTACGTGTTATTTTGGACTCGTCAATGTCTCTTAATACTCATGTATCAAGTATTGTACGTTCAGCATCATTCCATATCAGAAACATTGGTAGAATAAGAAAGTAATTAAGTCCTCATGCTACTGAACAAATTGTTCACAGTTTTGTAACCTCCCGGCTTGATATGGGCAACTCCCTCTTGTTTGGCCTTCCTCAAGATCAGATTGCACGTCTACAGCGTATTCAGAACACTGCTGCGCGCTTGGTCTCACATCACTCCAGTTTTAAGAGAGTTACATTGGCTGCCGGTTGGTTACAGAATTGTTTACAAACTGTTGCTCATTGTTTTTAAATCACTAAATGATCTTGCACCAGAATATATAAAATGTCTCCTCCAACCATATAACCCTCCTCGTATGCTCCGTTCTAGTGACAAATTGCTTCTCTGCGAACCCCGTTCAAAACATTCATGGGGGGATAGGGCTTTTTCAATTGCTTCACCACGTCTCTGGAATACTCTGCCAACCCACATTAAACTAAGTAGGCCTACATCTTTAACACAGTTTAAAAGTTCTTTAAAAACTCACTTAATGAAAGAAGCATTTTACTGATGTGCATCACCATATTTTGTTCACCTATTGATTGTTGTTCATGTGTAGATTAAGTTGTAATGAAAATTAATTTTTATTTTGTAGTTTAAGTTAATCTTTGTATCGCGCCTTGAGCGCCATTGATTTGGTGGAGATGTGCGCATTAGAAATTCACATTATTATTATATCGTCGGGTGCATCACATACTGGTCTATCTTGAATTTTTTACTTTTCTGAGAAAACAGGTATATAGTTCTTTTTTACAGAGCTCTTCTAATTCAATAAATTACAGACCTCAATTTTTCCTAAATAATTAGTTATAAAATATTAAATTTGAACTATCTATGATTTTTACAAAATGCGTATTTCACATACTGATCTATCTCGAAAAAAACACGCATTTATAGAAAATCGCGATTGAAAATCTTCGGATTAAGTTTATCTTTCTATAATTTAATTAGACTATGGATTTTCATGAAAGAGGTTTTAAATTAAAGCATATACTTAACGAATTTATTTAAGTGGAATCTTTAATTATAATTACGTATGCAATATTGCTTAAAACTACAGATAAGTTGTAGTTCTCTATGTGAAATAGTTAATTTCCCGATATCGTATTTAAAGTGCATCACATACTGGTCTATCTCGATAAGCTTCAAGATAGACCAGTATGTGATGCGTCTAAAGTCACGTCACCGTTCGCGAAATCGAGATAGCCCCCAAGATAGACCAGTATGTGATGCACTTTAAATACAATATAGGGAAATTAATTATTTCACATACAGAACTACAACTTAAGTGTAGTTTTAAGGAATCTTGCATACGTAAATATAATTCAAGATTCCACTTAAATAAATCTTTTAAGTATATGCTTTAATTTAAAACCAATTTAATGGAAATCCGTTGTCTAATTGAAATATAGAAAAGTAAACTTAATACGAAGATTTTCAATTGCGATTTTCTCGAAATGCGTGTTTTTCGAGATAGACCAGTATGTGATGCGTACGACGATATTATTATTATTATTAAGGGGTAGGGGAAATATAAAACATCATAACTCAACTTCAACTCATGATAAAAAATATGACAATATTAAAGTGTAGGGGACATTCAAATCACCAAAAATTAATTCATTTTGGTATCAATATGTAGCTATTTGATAGTTCTAACTTTCTAGTATTATTTTAAAAGCCATTAGTTGCCCGGTAGATAGACATAAAATGTATGAAAATGTTAAAATATTCCATGTCTAACAGCGTAAAATATGACAATATGAAGGGGTAAGGGGACATACAATCATCAAAATACAGGTTTCACTGACGAAAATGAATTCCATTTTGGTATCAATATGTAGCTATTTGATTGTTCTCATTTTCTGCCATTATTTTAAAAGCAATTAAACCATTAGTTGTCAGGTAGTTAAACATACAATATGAGAAAAATTTTGATATTCCATGTCTAACAGCGTAAAATATGACAATATTAAGGGGTAGGGGACATACAAATCACCAAAACTCAAGTTTTACTGATGAAAATGAATTCATTTTGGTATCAATATGTAGCTATTTAATAGTTCTAACTTTCTAGTATTATTTTAAAAGCAATTAAGCCATGAGTTGCCCGGTAGATAGACATAAAATGTATAAAAATGTTAATATTCAATGTCTAACAGCGTAAAATATGACAATATTAAGGGGTAAGGGGACATACAAATTACCCAAACTCAAGTTTTACTGATGAAAATGAATTCATTTTGGAAGCCATTAGTTGTCCGGTAGATAGACATAAAATGTATGAAAATGTTAATATTCCATGTCTAACAGCGGAAAATATGACAATATTAAGGGGTAAGGGGACATACAAATCACCCAAACTCAAGTTTTACTGATGAAAATGAATTCATTTTGGTATCAATATGTAGCTATTTGATAGTTCTAACTTTCTAGTATTATTTTAAAAGCAATTAAGCCATGAGTTGCCCGGTAGATAGACATAAAATGTATGAAAATGTTAATATTCAATGTCTAACAGCGTAAAATATGACAATATTAAGGGTAAGGGGACATACAAATTACCCAAACTCAAGTTTTACTGATGAAAATGAATTCATAATGGTATCAATATGTAGCTATTTGATAGTTCTAATTTTCTAGTATTATTTTAAAAGCAATTAAGCCAATAGTTGTCCGGTAGATAGACATAAAATGTATGAAAATTTTAATATTCAATGAAAACAGCGTAAAATATGACAATATTAAGGGTAAGGGACATACAAATCACCCAAACTCAAGTTTTACTGATGAAAATTAATTCATTTTGGTATCAATATGTAGCTATTTGATAGTACTAACTTTCTAGTATTATTTTAAAAGCAATTAAGCCATTAGTTGCCCGGTAGATAGACATAAAATGCATGAAATTTTTAATATTCCATGTCTAACAGCGTAAAATATGACAATACATTACTCGTTGATGGTCGGTAAACGTCCCAATAAATCTGACTTAGTCACCGGTAACTATGGAAACATGTTAAAGGACATCAAGAAAATTTTCTAAGTTATTTATTTTGAGCTCTTTCGAGACGAGTAATGGATATATTCTGTAGATTTAGGTTTTGTCTGTGAATGTGAGGCCGTCGTAGGTCGTACGGGGCTCAAACTCGGTGGGTGGGTGTAGTTCTGTCCTGCCAAGAAGAAGTTTATGTTTGTTGAGTCATCCGACCCCGGGGCCCCCTCCAAGGGGTCATTTGAGGTCAAATGACTACAAACTGTCATATGGGCATGAAACTAGGTCCTACGGGACTCAAACTCGGTGGGTGTAGTTCTGTCCTGGCAAGAAGATGTTCATGTTCGTTAAGTCATCCGACCCCGGGGCCCCCTCCCAGGGGTCATTTGAGGTAAAATGACTAAAAACTGTCATATGGGCATGAAACTAGGTCGTACGGGGCTCAAACTCGGTGGGTGGGTGTAGTTCTGGCCTGTCAAGAAGATGTTTATGTTCGTTTTAAAGTCATCTGACACCGGGGTCCGCTCCCAGGGGTCATCTGAGGTCAAATTACTAAAAAAGTGTCGTATGGGCATGAAACTTGGTAGGAACAGTCAACATTTAAAACAACATTTTTTGCAGGTTTTTTTGGGGTCATCCAAGGTCACCACGGGTCATCTGAAGTCAAATTAGTAAAAACTCATATATGGGCATGACACTTGGTGGGTACAGTCAACATTTAGAGTTATAGGTTTAGATCATTTTGGGGTCATCCAAGGTCACCCAGGGGTCATCTGAGGTCAAATTACTAAAAACTGTCGTATGGGCATGAAACTTGGTGGGTACAGTTAACATTTAGAGCCAAATTTTGGAAGGTCATTTTGGGGTCGCCAGGGGTCATCTGAGGTCAAATTAGTAAAAACTGTCATATGGGCATGTCACCATCAGCCTGGTAATCGCGCCCAGGCGAGAACTGCCAAATATGGTAACCGCCTAGTCTATTTTAAAACTGATGCATCAATGACTATGTTCATCATGTTATTATTGTATCATTCTCACATACATTAGGAAATGAATTTGGAGAATAGAGGCCTTGCATGTGACATATCATCCCGTAAATATGGCGGACTACTCAAATGCATTCAACAAAAGCATGATTGCAATCAAATAGGTTGATGACAACATTTGATTGAATGGACTGCACTCCGTCATAACATGGAAATAGTAGATGAGAAGGAATCACAACGAAATCGATCGCCTGTGACTAATCCCGCTTATCTATTCTTCATTACAAAGGAAGAGGACTCAACAAATTCCCTTTTGAGGACACTCATATTGCCGCCATCAGCGTGATTTGGTAGCATAACTGGAAATTCATAGCAATAAATCTTTGCGCACAAACAAATTTTGAACCGGTAGTTGTGACCTTAGTTGATGAAGCGCACTTTTAACGTTCATTCAGACTGGATTTTATAAACATTTGCAACAGATTTCTGCATTTTCAGATGCAGAGAAGTCAAAACAATACAAATATTGGGAAATTTAATCAAAATACGTTGTATTTTCGACTAAAGACACTTTTTAAAAAGTTTTTCATTTTGTAAGGATAATCGTATTTTCGCTGACCCCAAATTTAATTAAAATGTAAAGGTATAAAACAAGTTGTTCCGATTGTTTCCGAAAAATGGGAACAGATTCTATCATAAGACAAACGGAAAATCAATTCTATGAAATTGCCTTCACATGTGCGCCAGACCACCCACATAGGTAAATGTGCCCCTAAATGTTTCAAATATATGACTTTCTACTTCCGATTTTGGTAATACATCCTTCCCACAAGGCATTATTTTTGGCTATGTTATCCCACCTGTCCCATAATGCATTCATATTTCCCGCCCTTTCCTGCTCACAAGGCCGCATTTAGTCCATAAGCATTGGTCGCTTGACTGCAGCTTTAGAATTGAAAATGTCATGTCATAGAAATGTTACGTCACCGATGACCATCGTGTTGGGATATAATCCCGAGGATTATGATATAACTATAGCGGTTGACGTGTATAGAAACGTCAATGTACATGTCGGCAATGTGATTGGAACTTTGATGATGGTTAGTTGTGATTCCTTCTCATCTACTATTTCCATGGTCATAACTACGGTGAAGGACACCGGCTCAAATCCTTTGTTTGGAGCCAATCGATAATTTCATGCAGGGCCTCTATACTTTCTGTTAATAAAATACTATGCTGACCTCACACTCCAGTAATTTCAGATCATTGAGCTCAGTAATACATCAAAGAATGTCTTCCAATTCATGAAAACAAATAGATAATCTGCATATCGGATTAAAAGCTTGAGGCATTTCAATTGCAAGGCTCATTACTTATACACCAACAACTACATAGGCCTACAAGTGTATATAATGTAGCATGTGCACACATTATCATGTTGTGGATGGTGAATCAAGCTGCAGTGCCTACCCATTCCCAAATAAATGCAGTGACCAACCGGTGTTCACTCATGATTGACGTACTAATCATTATGTATATGATTTAAACTCATAAGTTTTGGCAATTTGGGAGGGGGTGGGTTCAAAATGACCCCATAGGATTATACGGGGGTAAAAATTTCAAATTGCTCAAATACCCCTTTCAAATATATAAAAATATTTAAATAAATAAATAAATAAATAAATAAATAAATAAATAAATATTTCCCCTTTTATCCAATTTGGCCGCTAAATAAGAATCTACTTCTTTTATTACTGATTTAATTCCGCGATTTGTTCCATTTAGCAATATCAAAGATGAATGTCAAGCATCTCACGACAGATATTTAGTTGGCTTAGTGGTTTTGCACAGTGCTTTTTAACCTGGAGGTACCGAGATCGATTCCCAACTCTGCCTGCAATTTTTTTTTTTTTTTGGGAAATAATAACCTGACATTCGCCGCTGACATTCGTACGCAGAAGCGGAGTTGTAACTTGTTAAACTTTGCTCCTTCCGTAAAAGGGTACATTATTTTGGCACTACATTATTTCTTTTTTCCACATTGCTGGTATTAAATATCAAATGGTCATAATTGGCGGTCACTTCAAATCATCGCCAACTGAACGAGGTTCAGGAATGTCCTCCCATTGTTAATTGTTGGTTAACCCACCACTTGAACAGGATTTAACCAAAGCAAACAAAGACTTAAGCTTTTTTACGAATGTTATACATAAGTATAAGCTTATTATCCTCTTCAACAATAGGATTAAAGATTGGTGCTTGACTGGAATTACGTGCTAGTGTCATTGGTTATTGTTAAAAGGCAATAAAGTGTGTAATTGCAATATTTCCTCTGAATAGGAAAGACTCTCTACATCGAACCATGGATGCTGGTGGTTCGAATTAAGCCCGATCCTGACTCCACTTCGCAGCGGTATGCGATGCTGCGATGCTTTTCAAACATCTCAGCATCCCGCGATGAAATTAAAATGTACAGGTGGAGTCAGTATCGGGCTTTAGGAATAAAAACCCAATTCGAAATGATGCGCTTGAGAATTCAACAATATAAATAATGGTAGCTCTATTATAATACACATTAATGATAAAATTCCAAAATATAATACGTTTTCTGTCTTTGCTTGTCACGTGGTAGTGATTATATTTTTAAATAAGTTTCAAATGAATAACAACAAGACAAGTGGTCGAGTGGTCTAAGGCGCTAGGCTCATAGAGTACTAAGCGTTGCGCCGTGAGTTCGAATCCCGCCTCTGCCGAACTTTAAAAGAAGTAAATTAAAATTTGATTTTTTTTTTATTTCATATTTGGGAAATGTGACTGGGAGAATTTATGTATGGTGTGGAGTGGTGTGATAGGGCATGTACTTTACCTGGCCGGCGCGGTCCGGTGACTAAGTCTTTATTGGGCGTTTTATCGGCAGTCAACGAGTAATGATTAAGGGGTAAGGGGACATACAAATCACCAAAACACAGGTTTCACTGACGAAAATGAATTCCATTTTGGTATCAATATGTAGCTATTTGATTGTTCTCATTTTCTGGCATTATTTTAAAAGCAATTAAACCATTAGTTGTCAGGTAGTTAAACATACAATATGAGAAAAATGTTGATATTCCATGTCTAACAGCATAAAATATGACAATATTAAGGGGTAGGGGACATACAAATCACCAAAACTCAAGTTTTACTGATGAAAATTAATTCATTTTGGTATCAATATGTAGCTATTTGATAGTTCTAATTTTCTAATATTATTAGTATTATTTTAAAAGCAATTAAGTATTAGTTGTCTGGTAGATAGACATAAAATGTATGAAAATGTAAATATTCAATTCAGCGTGTTTATACTGAGCGTACGGTTTTTCGACCCGCTATATTCGGGCACAAAATACCGATCATAATCTTTCTGATATTATATACACTGGCCACATGTGTGACTCGGATGAACTTGATGAAGTAAAATGGATATGACTTTACTTAGTCTAGGCCTACTTCTTTATAGTTAATGAGTTGGTTAATATATTTTGGCTGTAAATTAATTATCATAATAGTCAATTACTAGATCCACTTGTAAACGAAAACACTAAATTGTGATTGTAGGTCATATGCCATGAGCTGCCATGCGTGGACATTTAAATTTAGGATACAACCGTCAAATCTGTTTTCCGTACTTCCTGTTTACAGGAAAAAAATGCCGTGCATCGTGCGAGACACGGCTTTCTGGTCTCAGTAGAAACAAGCTGGGTAACGGTGGCCGGATTATGATCGGTATTTTGTGCCCGGAAAATAACGGGTCAAAAGCCGTCCGCTCAGTATAAACACGCTGGAGGTGGATCACGAAAGGCGAGCACATGACCCGGCATGACACGGCAACCGATTACCCAGATCGTTTCTACTGGGCTTGTTACCCGGTATGACCCGGCACGGCACGGCATGGCACGGAATTTGGCCCTCAGTAGAAACACGGGGGGGGGGGGCCTGAAAAAAAAGACCCAAAATTTTCCTGGAAAAATTGAGTTTATATGATTTTCTATGGGGTTGACCCATAATTTTCATGTCAAAAAGGGGGCCCTACAATTTTTGAGGTCTGTAAAGGGGGTAAAAATTCTGCGATGAATTTTTTTGCATTTGGCTCATCCCCTTACAAGTGTTTGGTGAATGGTCCCTTCTGACAGTTTCTGTGTATCTACCTGACAACTAATGATCGCTTTGTTTATAGAAAGTTAGAACAGCCAATCAGATACATTTTGATACCAAGATGAATTCATTTTCATGAGTAAAAGTTGAGTTATGGCAGTTATAAATTTCCCCTACCCCTTAATATTGTCATTTTACGCTGTTAGACATAGAACATTTACTTTTTCCTCACAGTTTCTGTATATCTGCCTGACAAATAATGGTCGCTTTGCTTTATAATAATAATAGAAAGTTAGAACAACCAATTAGATATATTTTGAGGCCAAGATGAATTCATTCTCATGAGTAAATGTTGAGTTATGGCAGTTAATATGTCCTCAATGCTATACAACTATTACAACAGCATACATCGTAGGCTAGGCTACTCGCCATGCTCACGGGAGCTCACGGACCTTACATGTTCATTTTTACATTTGCTACTTCAGTCGCTTGGACGAGCGCAATTGTTTGAAAGCTATGCGGAGTCGTTTGAAAGCTATGCGGAGTCGATTTTGTTTGAATTCTTTAAATTCCACTGTTGCCTCTAGGCCTAATTAATATAAAGCTAGGCCTATATAAAATAACGCAACATAAAAATAACAAAAACTAAAATAATCTGTTTCATTTTTTTTCCAATTTTAGAATTACATTATATGTTGCTTGTGATTGACGTTTTAATTAAGTGGCTTAATAATTAGCTTAAAGACCCATTCAGTGATTTGCTCATAGGGACAATCGTGAAAATCATCAAAATTTAGATTGTCGTGGTACCTTTGTCATTGTTATATTAATGTGTCAACATGAACGGCTTCAATTTCGTCAATAGTGCTGTTTTCTTCGTTTTTTGCCAAATTTTTCATCAAGTTCAAAAATACCAATGACATGACAATGACAATATGAATTAGGCTATAGGCCTAGGCCTACAGTATCTGTGCAATTTTCGCCGGGATCACTGAGCATGCTGAATGGGTCTTGTCTTTAATTAAATAAAATAATGTATTTTTAGGATCTTTGGTGACCTAAGTTTGGTCCAACAATAACTCTCATAATCTCAGAATAGAAAAGGTGCTCCCTTCAAGCAAGATCAGATGGCAGGTATATTGCACGGGCACCCCCGGATTATGAATATGAACGATCCAAAGGAAATTGTTCGCCAGTGAGTGTTGCCAATACGACCGTTTAGCGACCGTATTGGGCTGTTTCTGTTCTACAATAGATACATTTTTTTGGTAATCTTTACTATTTTATTTTATTTAATCGGGAACAGTTGATTTACGGTAAAGTAACGATATCGGAGTTTTCTTGTATGCAACTGAGAGTACTGCAAACAAATGGAAACCTTGCGATGTGATCTAATGTGGGTCTCTCATACACTTGTTCACAAACCGGGTCACACACTTTTTAGCAATACTGTTAAACTTTCTAATTCCGGTTTGCTTTGATTTGTCGCGCCGTTTTTGTCTTTCACCAAAAAGAGTTCTAAATTGTCCAATTCTTGGTCAAATTTGGACTAGTCAAGGACTACAAATATACTTCGAGCATCTACTCCAACGCTAGCATCATTCACGATCCAGCATTTTTGATCATTCCAGCACAGCAGCTGTGGTTTCAAGTTCCAGGTACATCAGGTATGTGTAGACTCGCTGAGTCTCATGGACGCCGATCCTATGTCATGAGACTCGTATTTCCCATTTTGGATGTCAATGGGAAATACACACTTAACGATTTGCGCCGGTTAGAAACTTGAAAAAAAATCTTTAAAATTTTATCAATGTATATAAAAGTGGTACCAACCTTATTGTGCTTGCTAATTTAAGACTCGGTTGAAACAAAATTAAGGATCGAATGCATTTTAGTGTCCAAAAAGGCAAAATTATCGTCAAAGTTCTGCCGAAATCGGCACCCTTGCGAAGGGTTCAGAATTCGAATCGGGAACGAAAATATCCGATCTTTGCGATCAAAAACACAAAATTACAACTTTAAACATACTATTGGCAAAAGACATTATTACCAAACAATATAGAATAGAAAATTTGACATCATTTTCTCAAAATATTGAAGAAATTTGCTCACTAGACATCGAAAAAGTACGCAATCCAATTCCCGTTCAAACGCGTGGGAAACTGAAAGTGCGATAATCGTGACTAGGTATGTGGATGTATTGATATCAAAATGCAAGTGAATTCATTCACACGTTCATGCTCATGATGTACGGTACATTGCATGATTGTAGTGTATCATTTACACAACCCGAGCAGTTGTAGTTACTACAAATTTCGAATCAAGGTTAAACAATGCAGGGGTAGTATTAAGGCTCCAGTGCATGAGTATGAGTGGGTTCAGTTTGTATTTAAAGGTAGGACGTATGACGGTTCCAGGATTTGAAAATGACCCCCCTATTTCACGGGGAATCGAGGACATTTGCAGCAATTTTACCCCCTATTTTGCATGAAATCAAGGAAAATTTGCCCCAAAATACCTCCCCTATTTTTATCATTTTGATTACGCATTTTTATTTCACCGCCTTATCACGAGGATTCAAAGGACATTTTTCCGAAAATTTCCCCCCCCTTTGGCCATGCCAAAAAATCTTTGCACCCCCTTTCGACGTGCCAAAAATCCTTTGCCCCCCCTTTTGACGTGCCAAAAAATCTTTGCCCCCCCCTTACACATTCAAGATTTTGGGGAACCCGAATTTAAAACCTTAAATTGTCTTATCATATAAATGCGAGCGCAGCGAGCAGGACATTTTGCATATATTTGAATGTGTTCCTAACGTTTTCCTATGCCTTTTTAGGGTGTAATGTAGAAACAGTACCCAAAATATCTGTGCCAAATATTGCTTGCCCCCCTTTCTGGCCTGCCAAAAATCTTTGCCCCCCTAATTCACCCCCCCCCAAGCGGTACACATAATTATTGCACCACCCTTATTCATATGATTATTCATTATTTTATACCATTTCATTACTGCATCTGTTACAGGTGTAAACCAATAACTACCCATATATACATGTGATATATCACAGTTTGTAGTTTACAGATTTAGTTTACAACCACATAAAGGTGATTGTACAACTATTATCAAAAGTTTCACAATTTTTTTTACGGGATGAGATCAGAGCAGATCAAAAAGTGCGGGACAAAGAATTGAGTAGGTATTCATTATTAATTCATTATTAACCATATACCATGCTCCTACTGCAAAGAAAATCCCTGAAAATCAACAGAAAGAGATTTATGATAAGCCACATTTATTTATTTGTGTGTTAAAGTTTGTTAGAAATCAACATTTTATTCAAAATAATGAAATATTTGGCCAGCAAATTGTTTTGAGCGGAGTAGGGTAGGCCCTAACGGGAAGCTGGGAATCGACTTTCATCAGCCTTATAATGCTTCTGACGTAGCGAGGGGGGTACGGGTATAGGGGGGTATATAAGCATACTCCTCGCTTCTAATTTGCAATGCAAATTTCCTCGGTCTTTATGCATGTTTCTTTTTGTAATTCAAACATGCAAATGATTTTAATTTCAAAACTTAGGTGCATAGATATACGGTAACTACATTTAGAAAGGTCATTCAGTAGTAAATTTAACGCTTTCAAAATGTGTTTTTCGAAGATGAAACGTCAAAATGTCAAAAAAAGTGAACTTTTCCCCATACAATAAAAAAACTACTACATGTAAGGCATTTGGCATTTGTGCGATTCCTGTAAATGTGTGATTTTAAGGGGAGTAGATATACTTCATTTATAAATAAAAAAATCCTTCAGTTTCTTTCATAAAAGCAGCAGGATGTTAAGAAATATAGATTTTGAAATATGTACCCTGATTGTGAAACAGCCCATCTGTGCATTTTTACTGGAAAAATCAAAACATCCATCTTGATGAATGATGATCTATTGATCTTGCTACCGACCTTGCAGCCTCTTTAGTGTACTCCGTAATTTGAATCTCACTTGGGCTATATAAACGTCCATCTTAAAGACTTGAGTGACTGATCGGAAATAAAAACACATTTTATACTTGTGTTTGGTCATATTTATGGTCAAAAAATAATGAATAAAAAAACCTGGTTTTCAGAAATTACATGTACAGGGTGTCCCAGAAAAAATTACCGGGCAAATGAAATTGGACGTAAGTCGAGAAATATACATCAAAATCCACAAATCTAAAAATCTACGTGTGGCCCATCTTATTCTGCATTTTATACGCTAATTTTACTGGAATCGGTTGATTGATTGCGAAGAAATGAGCGATTACATAACAAATGCGTCAATTCACTTCATTCCAAGTTTGAAAGAAAGATGATTCAACACAATGAATGCCCCGTAGTGGTTAACTGTCAATTGGCTTCATATTTTGCACCGTGAAATCCTTTTCGCTCTTTTTAAACAATCTGTTTCTTGCAAAACATTTAATTAGGTTTTGTTATAATTTGAAAACCTGCACGATATTGAAAATGAAAGCGTGCATGTAAGATGATCCTAGGTACTTGTAAATATCTTTTTTCGTAAATGTTGATATAAATGTTGCATAAAGAATTATTGCATAAAGAATTCCATCTGGCTTAACAAAATTCTCACACACATTAATGTTTTTGGAATATTTCCAAGAAATTGTAATGCAAAGTTTAAATCTTAAAACTTCCAACATTAATGTTGCATTGTATCACAAATCACATGTAAAGCTGTAAGCACTTAATCATTGTTATTTTTGGCTTAAATGTTCTTTGGAAAGTTAAAATATAACATATTTGCACAACCTAAAGAATTAAAGTTGGAAAGCTTCCAATTGCAGAAATCAAAATTTTATTGGACAAACTGTTATTCATCTTCAGTGAAAGCATGAATAATATAACACCATCAGATTATAAAATAGATAAATTTAATGACATTTAACTAAATTTAATGAAATACACAAACTTTAGGAAGCGGTGAGCGAGTATGAAAAAAGCACCTGTTGATCAAACTTGGAATGAACTGCATTGATGCTCGCTCGCATTATGTAATTGTTAATTTCTTCGCAACCATTCAACCGAATCAAATAAAATTTTCGTATGTAATGCACAATAAAATAGGCTATGCGCTACATTTTTAAATTTTTAATTCTGATGTCTAGTTCTCGACTTACATTCAATTTTATTTGCTCTGTAATTTTTTCTGGGACACCCTGTATGTGACTGGAAACTCAAGATTGATTATCAGTAGCCTAAAGGGTGTTGATGGGGTCACTCGCATACCAAAGTGGTACATGTATGCATGCTTGAACTGTCTAAAATTTTGTTGAAGTGCAAAAATATTAGCAATATATTTGATGCAATCGCTCGTCGTGAATCGTGATAGGCTATGTTTCTTCCAAACTTCCATTGTTTTACACGGGAATCCGACTATGAAGCTATCGGTGAGCAAATTTGTAGCTAGACTTCTCGAGCAATGTTCATTCAATTGAAATTCCCAGTAATAGTATCATTCATGGTACCCTGGCCCCAGCAGACCGAGTAGTACTAGTACGGTATTTGGTCATGAATGTAGGTGTTGTATGAAATTAGGTTATTCTTGGCCAAGTTCAAACACTCAGCACACTTGTGGCTCCACGATAAACACACACGCACATAGCATGGTACAGAAATAAGCATTATGTACACGCCTTACACTGCGACTGTATGTACATGTATGTTTAGCCGCTTGATGGATTGGACGCAACAGGTACATTCAAATTTTAAGCTTGGCCAAGAAATACTTTTTTAAAACTAGAGTGGTTGCAAAGCTGAACCATGGGCTTCAACAAGCTTTTGCATTTTGCATTATTAATTCATTGAATCAATGAATCAATCCATTCATGCAGTTATTTTAATGAATTTATTCTTTCTTTCTTTCTTATTCATTCATTCTTTCATTCATTCATTCATTCATTAAAGATTATGTTTACCAGCGTGTTATCAGAAAGTTCTGCTAGAAATGTTCTGGAAAAGCCATGTAATTATACAGCAGCTTCCGTGTACATTTGCTAGGCGAAGGTTACTCTTGACTTGGATTTCTGCACTGTGCTTACATTTTGTAGCTGTGACTGTGTCAGGGCATTTTAAAACAAGTTTCAACAGGCAGTTACTGTCATATCTAAAAAAAAAGTTGCCACACCCGTGATTAGAAGCCCAATGCAATTGGGCAACTTCTGATGATTTTGAAGACAAAATGGACCACAACTTTACAACTATTATGAGTAGAAACCCCAGTGTTTTGTAAAAATTCTTCAATTCTTCCTCTTTCATTTGACTCCACATCTCCATATCAGACCAAAAGGTTGGTAAGGAAGTAAGTACGGTAAGTAAGCAAAGTACCGTTTTTAAGTAAGTAAGTAACATAAAATTGCCAATAACATTTCATAGTTCAGCAAAAAGCCTAGTGGAATTGAATGAACACAGCCTGACATAGCATGACGATTTTTTGTGTGTATGCCTACACGGTGTGCACTAGTGGCGGTACACCAGCGTGTGCGACTGGGCGTGCATAGAGTACCGAAGTGATGACGTCACATGACGTTGCATTTCAGCGTTTTGAATACCATGTATCGGTGGAGCATGATGAAAAACATCCACAGTCCAAATTTGGTGCGAATCGGATCATGAGGGCCCGAGATATGGCCGCATGAATACCTAATTAGCCCCATTGAAGTCAGTGTAAATTGACCTGGTTCCAACTTCCAAACAGTTATGAACCAGGCCAATTTACACTGATTTCAATGGGGCTAATTAGGTATTCATGCGGCCATATCTCGGGGCCCTCATGATCCGATTCCCACCAAATTTGGACTGTGGATGTTTTTCATCATGTTCTACTGAAATATGGTCATGAAAATGCTGAAATGCAAAAAAGACAATTTTATGACGTCACACTTCATCAGTACTCTATTCGCTGTCGTAGTCCGACGTCACTTCCTGCCGAGGTCATACTTCCGTAGTGATGGGTCAAGCGGTTGCATAACAACGCTATCCACGCTGTACACATCGATGTTCTTCTGTTTGAAAATCAAGTTTTTATTTCTTATGGATTTTACTGCCTAGTAAGCTTTTGCAAGATGTTTTCCTTCTGAAATCATGAAGTTTCAGGTCTTAAATGTGACTGGTTATTTTAAAACTAGAGCGATAACCGCACCATAGCTGAACCATGTGGCTTCGGCAGTACAATGTATATTGTGGTAGGCCTACATGTATACCACTGTCACCCAGAGTCTGTAATGGACATAATCTCGAAATGCTAGACATAATCTCGAAATGCTAGTTGCTACAAAGGTATGACCGCCCGAGTGGTGTTAATGAAAGAGGAAAAGTAAAGAATATAAAATAAAATAGCAACTGTGCCCTTTGCAAGGGCACGAGGCAAGTTCTAAGGCGGATGACTGTGACGATCTGATCAAGCAACAATAATGTGCTGGATAGTATTAATTTTTTAAATAAGACTGTTTCATTAATTGCCGTTTTAATATACCGGTACCTTGATCGTGGAAAGTTGGCATTTTGAAAACTTGACTTTTGACCTCTGTATGACCCCCTTAATGACCTTAAATGAATTTTAAAATATTTAAAACATGTTAAGAATGTCATAAGGATCATTGCATTTAAATTTCAGTTCAATTTAAGTATTTTGAAAACTTGACCTTTGACCCCTTTATTGCCCCTTAATGACCTTAAATGTATTTTAAAATATTTTCAACATGTTTAGAATGTCAAAAGGATCATTGCATAAATTTCAGCTCAATTGCAGCATTTTGAAAAACTTTACCTTTGACCCTTTATGACCCCTTAATGACCTTAAATGAATTTTCAACTATTTTTAAATGTTTAGAATGCCATAAGGATCATTGCATTTAAATTTCAGCTCAATTGGAGCATTTTGAAAACCTTGACCTTTGGCCCCTTTATGACCCCTTAATGACCTTAAATAAATTTGGAAATGTTTTAAACATGTTGAGAATGTCATAAGGATCATTGCATTTAAATTTAAGCTCAATCAGAGCATTTTTGGAAAAATGATCTTTTTTGTCTCCTGGATGACCTCTGGCATTTAGAGAACTGTCCATTTCAGACCAAATGGTTAGTGAGTTAGTAAGCTTGTAACTTCGTAAGCTAGTAACTAGTAAGCTAGTAACCTAGTAACATTCACTCATATAGGCTGATACCATTTCATGGTTCAGCAAAAATTTGATATCGCCATTGCGATTCTCATGAAAGCGTGATCCAGTCGCTATGGTAACGCCCCCGGGTAACCAATATGACGTCATGTCTACGATAGCGAATAACACAGTCTACATGTAAGGGGGGCCTTGAAAAAAATGATCACAAATTTCCCTGGGAAAATTGAGTACCGGTATATGTTTTTTTATGGGGTTGACCCATAATTTTCATGTCAAAAGGGGGGGAGGGGCTGAAATTTTTGAGATCCCAAAAGGTGAAAGGGTGGGGGGGGGGGC
Source organism: Amphiura filiformis (assembly GCF_039555335.1). NCBI lineage: Eukaryota > Metazoa > Echinodermata > Ophiuroidea > Amphilepidida > Amphiuridae > Amphiura > Amphiura filiformis. The sequence continues at coordinate 20,002 of NW_027305568.1, read as the reverse complement.
AAAAAAATTCTCGATGACATTTTTTGCATCAGGCCCCCCTAATAAGTATTTGTGAACGGTCCCTTACACTAAATTTGTACTCGAGCTCAGCTAGCTGAGAAACAAGCTATTACATGTATTAGTTTTCAGCCAATGAAGTAGCTCCGCGAATGTCGTTCATTTTAAAGCACTCGATCGAGCTCACATCAATCTGCGCAAGGGACTGCCATGCTGCTCTCAAACACAGTGCAGTGAATTTTTTTTCAATTGAAATTCTGACAGCCTTTTGCAAAGATCCTTTACAGTTTTTATTTATTTTACCTCATACGCCCGCGTAAATTCACGCGCCTGCGTCAGTGCGTCACACAAATGATCAGCGTGATTCAAATAGCCAATCACTACACAATTCAATGTCTATATGCCATTGGCATTGCCATAAACGGAGCCAAAATAAAAACTGCGAAGGAATTTTGCAAAAGATAATAGTACCGTATACCGGTACATGATTGTTACCTGTTATAGAAAAACTTTAATTCGTGTACATGTACATCGTGGAACATATTCTTTGCATGGCTGTGCGTAGTAAGCTGTTGTACGCAGATAGCCTCGATCATCATGGACGCGTAGAGTAGCGTTGTACGCTCGTGTATTAGCATGATTAGTCGATAGTCGCGGAGAGTAACAAGCGTAGTTGAATGTTCCACGATGTACACAAATTAAATCATTTTTCGATAGTATTTGTGTATACTATAAACTCACATCGATTCATGGATTATTCGACATTGTTCATATCACAGTATCAGTGCCAGGAACTACCCCAGCCCAGCCACGATACCATGGATACACACAATCAATGAATCATTCATGACAATTAGATATACGTATTCACCTTTGGAACAGGAGCTTCGTTTTGGTGCAGCTTTCAATCTCGGTGGCTGAATGTTGTCATCAACATGACTATGAGAAGCCACGGGACTGGGAGAGTCAGACACGGAGGCATCGTCTTCACGATCCGCCATGATGATACCAGTTTAGCGAACCGTCGCCCGTGCTGCAGCTTGCGTTGTCTTGTTCATGTGTTGGATGCCGGATATCACACCAGCAGTTACCGGAGACAATGATCAGAATGCCGGTGTCGGATTTACATTTGTAATTGAGAAACGCAATGTATTTTCAGACTCAGATGACAGACCCATAACTTTCAAGTAGATTAGTGGTAGGCCTACTTAGTCTTCAACAACGGACAATTTTATTAGCATTATTATTTGATTCTGATCAAGATTTTTAAACTATGTACTCCAGCTCCATGGCACACGAGCTGCACGGAATCGGTACGTCGAAATATCAATCCCACGCACGCGCATGTCGTTGTTATTAGTCGGTCCCGGGGGTGGTACAATAGTAAATATTTGGCCCGACCCATTTTTATTAGCTTTTATTGTAATTGTGATAATTATTACAAATCAAGCAAATATCCCAGAACGCGTGCATGATATGACAATAGGCATATAAAGTCAATATCTACGACTATCAGCGGAACCAACCGATCCCGACATCAAACAAGTCTACAGAGCCTACCCTGCATTTTCAAAATCGCTGGCAGTCGCTTGGTTCTATCGCGGAGCTGAGGTTGCACACAGATCCTTTCAGGATCTGTGGGTTGCATTAGCCCGTAGCCGTATGTAAGAGCCCAATACGTAACAAAATCCCAGTACGTATCAATTTGATACGTATTGGGCTCAACCTCTTCTACCTAGAACAAAAAGTGGCAAAAATAATTCATCCCGCCCAATACGTAACAAAACTAAAATTTGATTAAAATTACTTTATTCATCCTCCCTCCCTCTGGAGTGGTTTTGTTAGGTATTGGGCTCTATACATTATTTTGTTACGTATTGGGCTCCGGTTGTTTTTCAAGCAAATTATGGATATTATGTGCATGTGTTTTTATAGAAGTACTTTATATTGACCCAGTAACTCATTTTGAGTCTTTCTAGAACAAAATATTTGACAGTGTTTTATTTCTAGACTTGGAATTTATTTGTTACGTATTGGCCTCTGGTTATTTTAAAAGGACATTATCATGATTAAATGCATGTTTTTGTTTAGTTTAGAATTACTTTATATTGACTCAGTAAATCCTTTTGAGTCATTTTGAGTCTTTCTAGAAAAAAAATTGACAGTGTGTTTTTCTCTAGACTTAGAATTTTTTTGTTACGTATTGGGCTCTGGTTATTTTTAAAGCAAATTATGGGTATTAGGTGCATGTTTTTGTTATAGAATTACTTTATATTGACTCAGTAAATCCTTTTGAGTCATTTTGAGTCTTTCTAGAAAAAACATTTTGACAGTGTTTTTTCTAGACTTAGAATTTTTTTGTTACGTATTGGGCTCTGTTTATTTTTAAAGCAAATTATGGGTTTTAGGTGCATGTTTTTGTTATAGAATTACTTTATATTGACTCAGTAAATCCTTTTGAGTCATTTTTTAGTCTTTCTAGAAAATTATTTTTTACAGTGTTTTTCTCTAGACTTAGAATTTTTTATTTACGTATTGGGACTCTCTGTATATTTTGTATGCGTTTTTCTTTAGGTAACACTGTCGGAAAAACTCTTTTATCCGGATTTTTCGCATAATATGGACATGACCTGACCTCCAGTTAATATTTATCGAAGAAAGAAAAAAAATCGAGTGGGTCTAATTTTTTGTTACGTATTGGGCTCTCTATATTTTTATGCGTTTTATAGGTAACACTGTCGGAAAAACTCTTTTATCCGGATTTTTTCGCATATAAGGACATGACCTGACCTCTATTTAATATTTATCGAAGAAAGAAAAAAATTCGAGTGGGTCTAATTTTTTGTTACGTATTGGGCTCTATACATTCTTTATGCGTTACACGGTCGGTAAAGCTCTTTATCCGGATTTTTCGCATATATGGACATGACCTGACCTCCAGTTAATATTTATCGAACAAAGAAAAAAAATTCAAGTGGGTCTAATTTTTTGTTACGTATTGGGCTCTTTACATTTTTTATGTGTTTTGGAGGTTACAGTCGGAAAAGCTCTTTTATCCGGATTTTTTCGCATATATAGAAATGACTTGACCTCCGGTTAATATTTATCGAAGAAAGAAAACAATTCGAGTGGGTCTAATTTTTTGTTACGTATTGGGCTCTATACATTCTTTATGCGTTACACTGTCGGTAAAGCTCCTTTATCCGGATTTGTTCGCATATATGGACATGACCTGACCTCCAGTTAATATTTATCGAAGAAAGAAAAAAATTCAAGTGGGTCTAATTTTTTGTTACGTATTGGGCTCTTTACATTTTTTATGCGTTTTGGAGGTTACACTGTCGGAAAAGCTCTTTAATCCGGATTTTTACGCCTATATGGACATGACTTGACCTCCGGTTAATATTTATCGAAGAAAGAAAAAAATTCGAGTGGGTCTAATTTTTTGTTACGTATTGGGCTCTATACTTTTTATTTATGGGGTTACACTGTCGGTAAAGCTCCTTTATCCTCCGGATTTTTTATCGAAGAAAGAAAAAATTCATATATGGACGTATGACCTGCCCCTCCAGTTAATATTTATCGAAGAAAGAAACAAATTCGAGTGGGTCTAATTTTTGTTACGTATTGGGCTCTTTGTATTTTTTATGCGTTTTGGAGGTTACACTCCGTCGAAGAAAACCTCTTTTTTTTGTCCGTATTTTTTACGCATATATGGTGGGTAAAGCACTTTTATCGGGATTTTTTTTCGCACTATGACCTCCGACCTCCAGTTAATATTTATCGAAGAAAGAAAACAATTCGAGTGGGTCTAATTTTTTGTTACGTATTGGGCTCTATACATTTTTTATGTGTTTTGGAGGTTACACTGTGGGTAAAAGCTCTTTTATCCGGATTTTTTTCGCATATGGACATGACTTGACCTCCTGTTGATTGAAGAAAGTAAAAGATTCGAGTGGGTCTAACTTTTTGTTACGGTATGCGTCTTGGAGGTTTTGAGGTAACACTGTCGGAAAAACTCTTTTATCCGGATTTTTTCGCATATATGGACATGACATGACCTCCAGTTAATATTTATCGAAGAAAGAAAAAAATTCGAGTGGGTCTAATTTTTTGTTACGTATTGGGCTCTGTATATTTTGTATGCGTTTTTGAGGTAACACTGTCGGAAAAGCTCTTTTATCCGGATTTTTTCGCATATATGGACAGGACCTGACCTCCAGTTAATATTTATCGAAGAAAGAAAAAAATTCGAGTGGGTCTAATTTTTTGTTACGTATTGGGCTCTGTATATTTTTTATGCGTTTTGAGGTAACACTGTCGGAAAAGCTCTTTTATCCGGATTTTTCGCATATATGGACAGGACCTAACCTCCAGTTAATATTTATCGAAGAAAGAAAAAAATTCGAGTGGGTCTAATTTTTTGTTACGTTATGCGTTTTAGAGGTTACACTGTCGGAAAAGCTCTTTTATCCGGATTTTTTCTCATATATGGACATGACTTGACATCCGGTTAATATTTATCGAATAAAGAAAAAAATTCGAGTGGGTCTAATTTTTTGTTACGTATTGGGCTCTATACATTTTTGTATGCGTTTTGGAGGTTACACTGTCGGAAAAGCTCTTTTATCCGGATTTTTTTCTCATATATGGACATGACTTGACCTCCAGTTAATATTTATTGAACAAAGAAAAAAATTCGAGTGGGTCTAATTTTTTGTTACGTTATGCGGTTTGGAGGCTACACTGTCGGAAAAGCTCTTTTATCCGGATTTTTTCGCATATATGGACAGGACCTGACCTCCAGTTAATATTTATCGAAGAAAGAAAAAATATTGACTCAGTCTAATTTTTGTTACGTATTGGGCTCTAGTTATTTTTAAGCAAATTATGGTTATAAGGTGTATGTTTTTGTTATAAAATTACTTTATATTGACTCAGTAACTCATTTTGACTCTTTCTAGAAAAGAAATTTGACAGTGTTTTTTCTCTATACATATAGAATTTTTTGTTACGTATTGGGCTCTGGTTATTTTCAATGCAAATTATGGTTACTAAGTGCATGTTTTTGTTATAGAATTACTTTATATTGACTCAGTAACTCATTTTGAGTCTTTCTAGAAAAAAAATTGACAGTGTTTTTTCTTTATACATATAGAATTTTTTGTTACGTGGCTCTATACATTTTTGTTACGTATTGGGCTCTGGTTATTTTCAATGCAAATTATGATTACTAAGAGCATGTTTTTATTATAGAATTACTTTATAGTTCAGTTCTCTCCATATGGAGAGATTTTATTTCTCAGTATATAGGCCTTCGGCCTTACAATACAATAAAGTACAGTACAATATATTTACCCATCACCAGGGGGCAAAAGAGTTTGCCTGATTTTATGAGCATTAAAAATAAATTTTGATAATGAAATTATAGTTTGTTGATTTCTAGACTGAAATAGAGTAATAAAATAATTGAAATTTGGAATACACTCTGGCAATAAGCGATTTCTTTCATTAGCATAAACAGGACATTTTAATACAAAATGATACAAATCTTCAATTTCACCAGTGTGGCAGATTTTACAAATACGTAAATTTCGAGGAACCTTAAACCATATTCCACGAACATATTCTAACTCAAGAACACCCAATCTGGCTTTGGTCAGAAGTATTTTATGAAATGGTTTCTCCAGCCACAATAAATAGTCTTCCACCACTAGATTTTCTTTGATTTGAGTATAAAAAGTAAGTGATGAATATGTACTTAATGCATTTCGCTAATTTTGTATATCAATATCTTTACATCTCTGTTTGAAAACATCAATAAAATAATTTACATTGTCAACACCTTGAGCAATCCATATTTCACCAAAACCGTAAGAGTACAGAATAATTTTGATCTTCATAGCCCAGCATTCTTTACCATTCTCTGCCTTTTTGTATTGAAACTCATAGCTTTGTCTTAAAACCTATTATTATCCAGTGATAAAATGTAAAACCAATACTTAATACAGTGAATTTACCAACAGTGCATTTCTACCAAATTGACTCAGTAACTCATTTTGAGTCATTTTGAGTCTTTCTAGAAAAGAAATTGACTGTGTTTTTTCTCTATACTTATAGAATTTTTTGTTACATATTGGGCTCTATACATTTTTGTTACGTATTGGGCTCTGGTTATTTTCAATGCAAATTATGATTACTAAGTGCATGTTTTTGTTATAGAATTACTTTATATTGACTCAGTAACTCATTTTGAGTCTTTCTAGAAAAAAATATTTGACAGTATTTTTTTTCTTTTTTTTTTGTATAGAATTACTTTATATTGACTCAGTAACTCAATTTGAGTCATTTTGAGTCTTTCTAGAAAAGAAATTTGATAGTGTTTTTCTCTATACTTATAGAATTTTTTTTTGTTACGTATTGGGCTCTGATCGACAGTGTTTTATCTCTACACTTAGAGTTTTTTTGTTACGTATTGGGCTCGGGTTATTTTTGATGGTCGTTGTGGGATTTAAGTGAATGTTTTTGTTATAGAATTACTTTATATTGACTCAGTAACTCATTTTGAGTCATTTTGAGTCTTTCTAGAAAAAGAAATTGGCAGTGTTTTTGAATTTTTGGTACGTATTGGGCTCTGGTTATTTTTAAAGCACATTATGGTTATAAGGTGCATGTTTTTGTTATAAAATTACTTTTATTGACTCAGTAACTCATTTTGAGTCATTTTGAGTCTTTCTAGAAAAAAAAATTGACAGTGTTTTTTCTTTATACATATAGAATTTTTTTTACGTGGCTCTATACATTTCTGTTACGTATTGGGCTCTGGTTATTTTCAATGCAAATTATGATTACTAAGAGCATGTTTTTATTATAGAATTACTTTATATTGACTCAGTAACTCATTTTGAGTCATTTTGAGTCTTTCTAGAAAAGAAATTGACATTGTTTTTCTCTATACTTATAGAATTGTTTGTTACATGTTGGGTTTTATACATGTTTGTTAGGTATCGGGCTCTGGTTATTTTCAATGCAAATTATGATTACTAAGTGCATGTTTTTGTTATATAATTACTTTATATTGACTCAGTAACTCATTTTGAGTCTTTCTAGAAAAAAATATTTGACAGTATTTTTTTCTCCATGTTTTTGCTATAGAATTACTTTATATTGACTCAGTAACTCAATTTGAGTCATTTTGAGTATTTCTAGAAAAAATATTTGACAGTGCTTTTTCTCCATATACTTAGAATTTTTTTTACATATGGTTATTTTTAAAGCAAATTATAGTTATTAGGTGCATGTTTCTGTAGAATTACTTTATATTGACTCAGTTTGAGTCATTTTGAGTCTTTCTAGAAAAAAAATATTTGACAGTGTTTTTTCTGCATATAGGCCTACTTAGAATTGGTTTTTTTTTACGTATTGGGCTCTGGTAGAAAGGGACGAGGTTGTCAAGCGTTAAGCTGCAAGACTAGGTTTGATTTGCGTTTAAGAAATCTGGGCTAGAGTTAAGACTCGTGCTTCGAGAGCAGGCTAGGCTTAGTAGCCTCAAGGCCACCTTAAGACTAATGCTTACTAAGACTCTGTCGGGAAACTCGCCCTTTAAGACTAAGACTCTTGTCGGGAAACTCGCCCTTTTAGTCTTTTTAGACCAAATTATTTGTCACTGGCTTTCCTATGGACTGACTTTATTACGTATTTTGGCTCTATACATTTATTTTGGATACGCATTGGGCTCTGGTTGTATTTAAAACAAATTAAGGGTTGTAAATTGTTTACTCTTTAATTATTTTATATTGACCCAGTAACTTTTGAGTAATTTTGAGTCTTTCTAGAACAAATAATTTGTCAGTTTTATTTGGACTTTTTTTTTTATACGTGGGCTCTATGTATTTTTTCTGAGTGCTGACAGTTAAGCTGAATTTATACTCGATCGCTATTGCAGAAAAGCGATTTTCACGCATGCGCAATATTTACTTTACATTTCCAGAGCGTCAAGCCGATCAATCGATTCAAATCGCGGAGGCAAAAACGACGTCGCTTTTGCAAGTTGAAGAAATCTCAACTTCCCAGCGATATCGCTTAACACGTGAATGCGTCAACCAATCATATACAACCATCTGAATCTATTATTTTGCTAATTAATTTACCTTTCTTGATTATTAATTTTTGGTGATGAATTAATTCAAAGCAATAAGTATTGACAGCAACTGTTGTTTTAAAATGTATTTTGTGGCATTTAGAATATTTTAATTGTCGTCTGCAATCGCTATCGCTTTTCAAAAGCGTTTAATCGCAATCGCTCGGCGATTGAGTATAAATTCAGCTTAGTTACATTGTACATGCCTGATCAACTACTGTGTGTCCAAATAAATTAGACACCCGGTTTTTAGGATATATTTCGAAAAGTTTTCACTTTGGCAAAAAGTCATGAAAGAAAAGTTGCTAAACACGGTCAGACCCAACAGAAATTAGTAAAGCGATGAAGAAATATTCTTCCTTGTCTCCTTTTGTTCAATTTTGACCGATTTACAGCAAGATATCTGGGCTGGGTCCATCCTAATATTCTATATAAGGCCAAAAAAAAAAAAGGTTTGTCTCAAAGCTCACGAGAAATTTAAAACAAATGCGAAATGCGATTTTTTTTATTCCCGACTTTTTCATGATATGAAAAAAAAGTCTGATTTTCGCCAATTTTTTCTGGAAAAAACTAAAAAAATTTTTTTTTTGAAATAAAAAAAAAAATTTCCGCATTTGTTTTTTGTCAAATCGTGGGATTTTACAAACGCGCGCGCAAGCTTTAAGACGAACCTTTTTTTTTTGGCCTAACGACTTGAAACTTTTGATGGGATATTTTACAGTAAGGGGTGTTTGAACATTGTAATGATGCATATTGATCATTGATTCCACCCTGTTTTCTTTGATCCTTTTACTAATAGAGGCCCTGCATTCTTTTATCGATTGGCTCCAAACAAAGGATTTGAACCGGTGTCCTTCACCGTAGATATGGCGGAGTGCAGCCAATTCAATCAAATATTCTCATCAACCTATTTGATATTAGTGCAGGGCAGGTGCAGGGTTATGTGTGTGAGACGGAACTGTCACGATAGATTGCAATCATGCTTTTGTTGAATGCATTTGAGTAGTCCGCCATATTTACGGGATGATACGTCACATGCAAGGCCTCTATTCACAATAATGGCGGTCTACTCAAATGCATTCAACAAAAGCATATTTGCAATCTGCCGCGAGTTTGTCTCACACGCATAACAAATACACTACGATCAAATAGGTTGATGACAATATTTGATTGAATGGACTGCACTGTGCCATGATTTCGGTGAAGGACACCGGTTCAAATCCTTTGTTTGGAGCCAATCAATAATTTCATGCACAACCTCAAGTTTGTGCATTATAACAAATGATAGGGCAAGTTACTATGCGTCTGGAGTGTTTTGTGAACATCAGAACATTCACAGGGCATACAATTTGTATTGTCTTAAGGGATCTAAAATGAGCGTTTATTGCGTTTCGACAGTATTTTTTGTGGGACATGAGAGCACCTCAGACCTATCGAATTGCATTCTGAATACGAAGCATGTCTTTCTGATATCAAATAATTTACATTTTTTGAAAATCACAATATAATACAAATTTTATGACAAATTATAAAAATTTGATATTTTCAAATGTTTTATATATAACAGTCCTCGAAGTAAATTATATAAATCTAATGATATATTCTTAAAGTATATGTAGCAGGGAGGAAAAGCCGACGGTCAATTGAAAATTTTGACCTTTCATATTGAAGATATGGATTTTTTCCCAAAAGACCTAATTTTTTTTGGTGTTTTGGGAAAAAAATCCATATCTTCAATACGAAAGGTCAACATTTTCAATTGATCGTCGGCTTTTCATCCCACCTTCTACATACACTTTAAGTATAAATCATAAGATTTATAAAGTTTACTTCAAGTACTGTTAAATATCAAAAATATCAATTTTAATGATTTGCCATAAAATGTGTATTAAATTGCGAATTTCAAAAATCAAAATTATTTGATATCAGAATGACATTCTTCGTATTCAGAATGCAATGATATGTCTGATGTGCTCTAATGTCCCAAAATAAATACTGTCCAAACGTTCATACCCCAGCCCTTAAGTAGGAGAAAAAAATATTTGATGTGGGCGAGGCCAGGCCGTTGCAACTCATATACTAGCGCAATACAAAAGGTGGCGACAGCGTCGGCTTTCCTGTGTATTACTGTGCTTTAAATGGCGTCCGATGGCGTCGCCAACAGGCACCAAATTGATTCATGGGCGGCGCCGTATTGGAAAAGTAAAGAAAAATGCTTCTGCCACCACGATAGTACTAAAAGCTACGTAAAAAAAAATATGCGTAGTGCTGTGGAGACTTATGCTAATTAAAGACAAATGCTGCTGCCATCTACGTCCACATGTTGCAAGCGTGACGATCGCTGACCTCACATCGATGAACGGAGTTGCAATTCTATCGCACTTCGTACTCTATTCTTCTTCCATGGCGAGGCAACATGGTCGAGTTTTGACTTGAACAGGGGAAGGGAAACATAGGATCATTCAAGTAATTTCATATTTTGATAATTTTATGTGAGAGGACAAATTTCATGTGGAACAGAATATAAGGGGTGAGTTTTGACTTGATCAGAGGGAGGGTAGCTTTAATTAAACATACGATTTTTTTAATGATTTTATGTAGAAAGACATATTTGATGTGGACGAGGCCATATGAGGCGAGTTTTGACTAAAACAGAAGGAGAGTGATTTTAAAGTTTAAACATAAGATCATTCAAGTATTTTCCATTTTATAATTTTAGTAGGAGGACAAATTTGATGTGGACGAAGCTATATAGGTCGAGTTTTGACTTGAACAGAGCGGAGGGGTCTTTTCCTCCTTTATAATTCTAGTAGGAGTACAGATTTGATGTGGAAGAAGCAATATGGTGCAAGGGCGTCAATCCGAAGTTGATGGGGGGGGGGCATGTTTTGTCAAATCTGACCATGACGCAGGCCTTTTGTCACGCTTGCGCGACGCAGGGTGGCCCCTCAGTCATTGGAGATTTTTACAAAATGGACGCCAAATAAAGGCATTTCGTGGACATTATTTACACTATTATTGTGTAAAATATTGAAAAATGTTCAATATGAAGGCTTACAGTAGGCCTATATCTGCGTCTTGTTCACACAAATCATGTTATACTTTTTTAGCCAGTGGTCAATGTGAATTAGAATGTACAGAGCATGAAGTGCGTACAGAGCGCGAAAAAATTACAATTTCGTGCTTTTTTAGCCAAAAATCAAGGTAGGCCTATATGCCTAATACCGAATATTGCCTGTATTTTTACAGTAAGCCTACTTAGACCAAGGAAGTATTTGCTGAAACGAGGGGAGGGGCATTTGAAATTGTGTCCCGATCCCAAAATGTGAGGGACACGTCCCCTGCCCCCGGATTGACGCCCATGATATGGTGCTAGTTTTGACATGAACAGAAGCAGAGCGACTTTAAAGTTTAAACATAACAAGTATTTCCCACTTTTATAATTTTAGTAGGAGGGCTAATTTGATGTGGACGCTTCTATATGGGTCGAGTTTTGACTTGAACAGAGGGAAGGGCGACTTTAAACATCTAGTACAGGGCGCTATGGATTTGGGATTTTTTTCCTACATTAGTACAGAACCAATGGTTTTGGCATCCTTAAACCTGAAATGATAAAAATTAGATTGGTTCCGTTTTTTCTATGCCTTTGTAGTTCCCACGAGGGGTCGAAGGTCATAAATTGTTCCTCTCATCACAGGGAATAAAATGTTAATTGTCATAATTTTCTACAATGCTTAGTTCAAGGTCGAATTTTAGGTCAAATGTCAAAATTTTCATACACAGAGGTAAAAAAAAATGGCCCAAATTCATCGAATTGGTCTCAAATTACTACCTTTAACATAAAAAATCTCAAACATAATTATAATACCTAATTCACAATTTTAATGCATTTTTGAAATGTCATGGTCCCCCTATAGAGTTCTTGCAGCCAAAGTCCAATAGAAATATGTACAAGCATATCATTTGACCCATGATTTCACCCAATTATGGGGTTACATATTCGTCAAATAAATTATTTTCCTATTTGGTTTGACGAGAGGAGCAGTATGAGACAAATTTCGATTAATTCGGTTCATTTTGAAAATGTGGCTTCTGTACATGTTTTGACATTATTTACTATATAATTTCTAGACCAAGCACCATAGTGCAATATGTCAATTGACCTTTATATTCCTAGCAATGAGAGGAACATTTTGATGTATATTGCAACATGATAGAACAAATATTAAGATTTCGCTCTATTATGACCTTCGACCCCTCGTGGGAAGCGTAGGGGTATAGAAAAAAATTTGAACCAATTACAGTTTTATCCTTTGAGGTGTAATGAAGCAAAAAAACATTAGCACCACCAAAGTAGGAAAGCTAGATGCGTTTGATATTACCCCATAGCACCCTATACTAATCGGATCATTCGAGTGTTATCCTTTATTATAATTTTAGTTCTGAGAAAAAACGCTGCCATTTTTCTAGAAAGACTCAAAATGACTCAAAATGAGTTACTGAGTCAATACAAATTAATTCTATAACAAAAACATGCACCTAATAACCATAATTTGCTTTAAAAATACCAGAACCCAATACGTTACAAAAAATTCTAATTATAGGCCTATAAAGAAAAAACACTGCCAAATGTTTTTTTCTAGAAAGACTCAAAATGACTCAAAATGAGTTGCTAAGTCAATATAAAGTAATTCTATAACAAAAACATGCACCTTATAACCATAATTTGCTTTAAAGATAACCAGAGCCCAATACGTAACAAACAATTCTAAGTAGCTTATATAGAGAAAAATCACTCCCAATTTTTTTTTTCTAGAAAGACTCAAAATTACTCAAAATGAGTTACTGAGTCAATATAAAGTAATACTATAACAAAAACATGCACCTTATAACCATAATTTACTTGAAAAATAACCAAAGCCCAATACGTAACAAAAAAGTATAAAGAGAAAAAACACTGCTAATTTTTTTTTCTAGGACTCAAAATGACTCAAAATGAGTTACTGAATGAATACAAAGTATTTCTATTACAAAAACATGCACATAATAACCATCATTTGCTTTTAAAATAACCAGAGCCCAATAATATACAAAAAAAAAAAAGTATTTAGATAAAAAACACTGTCAAAATTTTTCTAGAAAGACTCAAAATGAGTTACTGAGTCAATATAAAGTAATTCTATAACAAAAACATGCACCTTATAACCATACTTTTGCTTTAAAAAATAACCAGAGCCCAATACGTTTAAGTGTAGAAGAAAAAAACGCTGTCAGAATCTTTTTTTCTAGAAAGACTCAAAATGACAAAATTAGTTGCTGAGTCACTCAAAAAAGCATGCACCTTATAAACATAATGTTAACCAGAGCCCAATACGTACTTCTAAGTATATAGAGAAAAACACTGCCAATTTTTTTTTCTAGAAAGACTCCAAATGACTCAAAATAGTTGCTGAGTCAATAAAAGTAATTCTATAACAAAAACATGCACCTTTATAACCATAATGTGCTTTAAAAATAACCAGAGCCCAATACGAGTACCAACAAATTCTAAGTATAATAGAAAAAACACTGCCAATTTTCTTTTTCTAGAAAGACTCAAAATGACTCAAAATTAGTTGCTGAGTCAATAAAAAGTAATTCTATAACAAAAACATGCACCTTATAACCATAATTTGCTTTAAAAAATAACCAGTGCCCAATACGTAACAAAAAGTGCTAAGAATAATAGAGAAAAACACTGCCAATTTTTTTTCTAGAAAAGACTCAAAATGACTCAAAATGAGTTACTGAGTCAATATAAAGTAATTCTATAACAAAAACATGCACCTTATAACCATAATGTTGCTTTAAAAATAACCAGAGCCCAATACGTACCAAAAAAATTCTAAGTATATAGAGAAAAAACACTGCCAATTTCTTTTTTCTAGAAAGACTCAAAATGACTCAAAATGAGTTACTGAGTCAATATAAAGTAATTCTATAACAAAAAACATGCACCTTATAACCATAATTTGCTTTAAAAATAACCAAAAGCCCAATACGTACGTAACAAAAAATATATTTAAGTCTAGAGAAAAAACGCTGTCAAAATCTTTTTCTAGAAAGACTCAAAATGACTCAAAATGTGTTGCTGAATCAATATAAAGTAATTCTATAACATGCACTATAACAAAAACATGCACTTAGTAACCATAATTTGCATTAAAAATAACCAGAGCCCAATACGTAACAAAAATGTATAGAGCCACGTAACAAAAAATTATAGTATTATAAGTATAGAAAAACACTGTGATTTTTGTTTTCTAGAAAGACTCAAAATGACTCAAAATGAGTTGCTGAGTCAAAGAAAGTAATTAACCCCAGACAAAATAATGATATTGGAAGCAATGATTTGCGTCTTTGTCAGACGTTCAACAGACATGTATGATTTATTTGCAATAAGTATGTAACAAAAATATATAGCATGCATATAAGGAATCAGCACTCAAAACCTGGACTTAAGGACCCTGATGAACTATCTTAAGTCACCACCTCGTGACCCCTACAGAGGGAGCTGAATAATATCTTGTTAATAGAAAATATAAATATAAAATAAGGAATATTTAATATAGCACCCCAGATGACCTATCTGAAATCACATCCCCAGTGAAAAAAAAAAAGGGGAGATTATAAATATCCAAACAAAGAGCACAGTCAGTAATATAAAATGATATGGGCTGAAACCTTAAACAATATTTGTGCATGCAAAATATATAATATATATTCATGTCAGATGGTTTCCAGGAATCGTACATTCGTATAGAAAATTCATAAATAAAATTTTGTAAACACAACCTAGTCTTGTTGAATCTGACAAAATAATGACGAAACAAGAAAATATCGGAATGCAAAACAACGCCTGTGTACCACGCGACTTAGCAACAGTACACAAATTCACACAATAGGCCTTACCAACGGGGACCACGGCATTAATTCTGCAGGGGTTAAATTGGTTTTCAAATGATGGGATTGAAAACGTAATTCTATAACAAAAACATGCACCTTATAACCATAGTTTGCTTTAAAAATAACCAAAGTCCAATACGTAACAAAATAATTTTAAGTCTAGAGAAAACACACTGTCAAAATCTTTTTTCTAGAAAGACTCAAAATCACTCAAAATGAGTTGCTGAGTCAATATACAGGGTGTCTCAATAAAAATAGGCCCTATGAAAAATTGTGCATAACTTAAAATATCGGCAGTAAAATATAAAATTTCTTAAATATTCAAACCCCATGAAGTGTCTGCTTAACAGTGGTGCAAAAATGATCCAAATCCGTTCACATGTCACTGAGATAATTAAGTTTGTACAAATAGACACATTTTTGGACCATTCCAAAGAGTAATACACATTAACAATAATGTGTTTATTATAAACGAAATAAAAGGAAGTGCCAAGTGTTGCTGAATAGGAGTTCAAAATCAATCAATCAATCAATCTCCCAAATAATGTTTTTCACAGGCTTTTCTTTGGGTTAAGGGCTCGGATAGCAACATTTGCACAGTATTTTTTGTGGGACCTGAGAGCGCATGAGACATATCGTATTGCATTCTGAATACGAGGAATGTCCTTTTGATTGTTTTTTTTTTTTAAATTAGCGATTATAATTAAAATTTTGATATTTTTGTATTGTATATATTTAACCATGCTTTACGTTATCTTCATAATGCTAATGATAGGTACGTGGTGTATGTAGCAGGGATGAAAAAGCCGACCTTCAATTGAATATTTTAACCTTTCATATTGAAGATATCGTTTTTCCCCAAAATAATTTTTTTTTTCTGTTTTGTAATTTGGGAAAAAAAACATGTATCTTCAATATGTAAAAAAATAGGTAAACATTTTCAGATGATAGACGGCTTTTCGTCGTACGTATCATTAAATTTATACAATTTACTTCGAGGACTGGACAATTTCAAAAATATCAATTATTAATCATTTGCCATAAAATGGTATTATCTCGAAATTTAACAAACTATTTGATATCAGGAGGACATTCCTCGTTTTCGAAAGGCAATTCGATATGTCTGATGTGCTCTCAGGTCCCACAAAAAAATCGTGAAAATGTCGCTCTTTATATCAAAATGAAATGTCCAGGTGATAGTAGAGATGGTAATAAACAACGTCAATAACAGAAACGAGGCATAGTTGCTGATCAATAAATAATCTCCCCTACCTAGCAACACTGGGAGTTAAGGTTTGACACTATTTCAAACTATTGCGATTTGGTATAGTTCACATCATATTGCAAATGGTAGTGAGCTTTGGAAATTGCATTGATATTACAGATAGACTTTCGTAGGTCCTGTGGTTCTCGAGTTATGTTGCAAAGAGGGATGAAACAACATCACTTTTGTAAAACGTACATTACTCATTAACAACAAGAAATCAAGCAAGGTTTCAAAGTATGAAGTTTCGCAAAACATCAAGGTGTTATTTTTTTTTTTTTTATTATTGATTTAGATAATGAAAATCGATCTTTTTGGCAGCTTCGACAAACAATACTTAGTCAACCATTAACTTCATTAATTTCTTCCATTCTAAACTACAATGCAGCACATTATTTAATATGTGTATTGTCCCATGGAAAGGTCCAAAAATGAGTCTATTTGTAGTTTCCCAATTATCTCAGTGATGAGTGAACGGATTTTGATAATGTATGCACCAATCTATAGAAAACACTTCATGGATTTTGAATCTGCAAGAAAGTTTTAATTTACTGCTGATATTTTAAGTTATGTCCCACTATCCACATGGCCTGTTTTTATTGAGACACCCTGTAAAGTAATTCTATAACAAAAACATGCACTTAGTAACCATAATTTGCTTTGAAATAACCAAAGTAACAAAAAATGTATAGAACCCAATACGTAACAAAAAATTAGAACCACTTGATTTTTTTGTCTTTCTTCGATAAATATTAACTGGAGGTCAGGTCCTGTCCATATATGAGAAAAAATCCGGATAAACGAGCTTTTCCGACAGTGTTACCTCAAAAACGCATAAAAAATATACAGAGCCCAATACGTAACAAAAAATTAGACCCACTCGATTTTTTTCTTTCTTCGATAAATATTAACTGGAGGTCAGGTCATGTCCATATATGCGAAAAAATCCGGATAAAAGAGATTTTCCGATAGTGTAACCTCCAAAACGCATAAAAAATGTATAGAGCCCAATACGTAACAAAAAAATTAGACCCACTCGAATTTTTTTTCTTTCTTCGATAAATATTAACCGAAGGTCAATTCATGTCCATATATGCGAAAAAATCCGGATAAAGAGCTTTTCCGACAGTGTAACCTCCAAAATGCATAACGTAACAAAAATTAGACCCACTCGAATTTTTTTCTTCGATAAATATTAACTGCCGGTCAGGTCCTGTCCATATATGAGAAAAAAATCCGGATAAAAGAGCTTTTCCGACAGTGTAACCTCCAAAACGCAATACGTAACAAAAAATTAGACCCACTCGAATTTTTTTCTTTCTTCGATAAATATTAACCGGAGGTCAAGTCATGTCCATATATGAGAAAAAATCCGGATAAAAGAGCTTTTCCGACAGTGTAACCTCCAAAACACATAAAAAAAATGTATAGAGCCCAATACGTAACAAAAAATTAGACCCACTCGAATTGTTTTCTTTCTTCGATAAATATTAGCCGGAGGTCTAGTCATTTCCATATATGCGAGAAAATCCGGATAAAAGAGCTTTTCCGACGGTAACCTCCAAAACACATAAAAATGTAAAGAGCCCAATACGTAACAAAAAATTAGACCCACTCGAATTTTTTCTTTGTTCGATAAATATTAACTGGAGGTCAGGTCATGTCCATATATGCGAAAATCCGGATAAAAAGAGCTTTACCGACCGTGTAACGCATAAAGAATGTATAGAGCTCCAATACGTAACAAAAATTAGACCCACTCGAATTTTTTTTCTTTCTTCGATAAATATTAAATGGAGGTCAGGTCATGTCCATATATGCGAAAAAATCCGGATAAAAGAGCTTTTCCGACAGTGTATAAAGAGCTTTTCCCACATAAATATTAAATGTCAACCTCCAATATGCGAAAAAAATCCGGATAAAAGAGCTTTTTCCGACAAAAAAACGCATAAAAAATGTAAGAGCCCAATACGTAACAAAAAAATTATACCCACTCGAATTGTTTTCTTTCTTCGATAAATATTAACCGGAGGTCAAGTCATTTCCATATATGCGAAAAAAATCCGGATAAAAGAGCTTTTCCGACAGTGTAACCTCCAAAACACATAAAAAATGTATAGAGCCCAATACATAACAAAAAATTAGACCTACTCGAATTGTTTTCTTTCTTCGATAAATATTAACCGGAGGTCAAGTCATTTCCATATATGCAAAAAATCCGGATAAAAGAGCTTTTCCGACTGTAACCTCCAAAACACATAAAAATGTAAAGAGCCCAATACGTAACAAAATATTAGACCCACTCGAATTTGTTTTTCTTTCTTCTATAAATATTAAATGGAGGTCAGGTCATGTCCATATATGCGAAAAAAATCCGGATAAAAGAGCTTTTCCGACAGTGTAACCTCCAAAACGCATAAAAAATGTAAAGCGCCCAATACGTAACAAAAATTAGACCTACTCGAATTGTTTTCTTTCTTCGATAAATATTAACCGGAGGTCAAGTCATTTCCATATATGCGAAAAAATCCGGATAAAAGAGCTTTTCCGACTGTAACCTCCAAAACACATAAAAAATGTAAAGAGCCCAATACGCAACAAAAAATTAGACCCACTCGAATTTGTTTTCTTTCTTCTATAAATATTAAATGGAGGTCAGGTCATGTCCATATATGCGAAAAAATCCGGATAAAAGAGCTTTACCGACAGTGTAACATCCAAAACACATAAAAATGGATAGAGCCCAATACGTAACAAAAAATTAGACCCACTCGAATTGTTTTCTTTCTTCGATAAATATTAACCGGAGGTCAAGTCATTTCCATATATGCGAAAAAATCCGGATAAAAGAGCTTTTCCGACAGTGTAACCATTAACTTCATTAATTTCTTCCATTCTAAACTACAATGCAGCACATTATTTAATATGTGTATTGTCCCATTGGAAAGGTCCAAAATGAGTCTATTTGTAGTTTCCCAATTATCTCAGTGATGAGTGAACGGATTTTGATAATGTATGCACCAATCTATAGAAAACACTTCATGGATTTTGAATCTGCAAGAAAGTTTTAATTTACTGCTGATATTTTAAGTTATGTCCCACTATCCACAGGGCCTATTTTTATTGAGACACCCTGTAAAGTAATTCTATAACAAAAACATGCACTTAGTAACCATAATTTGCTTTGAAAATAACCAGAGCCCAATAAGTAACAAAAAATGTATAGAACCCAATACGTAACAAAAAAATAGACCCACTCTCGAATTTTTTTTTTCTTTGTTCGATAAATATTAACTGGAGGTCAGGTCATGTCCATATATGCGAAAAATCCGGATAAAAGAGCTTTACCGACAGTGTAACCTCCAAAACGCATAAAAAATGTAAAAGCCCAATACGTAACAAAAAAAGAATTAGACCCACTCGAATTTTTTTCTTTCTTCGATAAATATTAACTGGAGGTCAGCTCATGTCCATATATGCGAAAAAATCCGGATAAAAGAGCTTTACCGCCAGTGTAACCTCCAAAACACATAAAAAATGTATAGAGCCCAATACGTAACAAAAAATTAGACCCACTCGAATTTTTTTCTTTCTTCGATAAATATTAACTGGAAGTCAGCTCATGTCCATATATGCAAAAAATCTGGATAAAAGAG